>NC_041398.2:202661735-202961735 GCF_900747795.2 Erpetoichthys calabaricus
TGTTGGTGTGTATATATATTTATCTGTCTGCTTATTTAAAAAGCTACATTTACCCCAGGAGTCAAAAACGTTCTGTCTAGCCCTTGTACAAAAACCTAGACAAAAGCTGGGGTATCACCTTGGTAACCCCATGTACTTTTGGAACTGAGAGGAAAATAGCACGACTTTACAGACAGGAGTCCAATGCAGAACTCTACTTACTTTTTTACTTTGTAAAAAAAAAAAAAAAAAAAATGATTAACTGCTGATGATGTAGATCGTTTTGTCTGTGCTGAAATTCCAAACAGAGAAACCTGTCCTGACCTCATTAAAAAGATTCAGCATATTGGGACTCGCAACATTACAAATATTGTTTTTACAAAAGTTCTGAAATAAAAGTTAAACTAATGAAATAGCAGCAATTCAAAGAAAAAAAATCTTAAAAGTGTGTATCCGGAAAACCAAAAATGGGGGTTGGCGCCAACCCCTGTGTTTGGTTAATCGGATATACAATTTTACATTTTTTTTTCTTTGGAATTGTTTCAATTTCATTATTTGCACTTTTACTTTAAAGCTCCATTAAAAACAATATTTTTTGGAGACACATTGTGACAACGCAATGTATAACTGCCCGTGAGTGAATATTGTTTCTGTTTCTGTAATAAATAATCCGAGTTTTTCTAATGTTTGTCCCTGTGATTTATTGATTGTCATAGCAAAAACTATTCTCACGGTAAACTGTAAACACTTTAATACGAATGGCATATCACAATCTCCTTTGGTGTGTAATGTTATTCGCGGAATATATACATTACCTTTCTTTTTGCCTGTTAAAATTTACATTGCTTCTCCGTGATCATCAATATACACCCGACCAAATTGTGTATTCTTTGAAATTTAACTTGTCGTTGCTTAAACTGTTCCAGGACCACAGATAGCGTATGGTCCATTATTGTGTAAATCCACATTTTGTGCATTGATTGATGCGAATACAAAAAGACTTTGTTGTCTACTGTTTTTTTCTGACCTCAATTTGTCCTGCTATTTTTTTCAATTACACCTGGTTCTGATGATTAATCACCTTTTGTTTGCGGTAATCTTTTCTTTGATACTGTAGCGACAGACATGATAAAGTGTCACAAAATTTTTACTTGAACAATCACCGACTTCCTAACCCCAAACACAACTTTCTAGCACCCTCTCCAACGCCCCCCCTTACCGCATCAATCAATACCCCACCATCAGTCTTCCGTGCTATACTCCGCCCTCCCTCAATCGGACCTAACAGTCACTTAAAACCAAAAAGCCCTCAGTCTGGTTGGGATGCTACAATACTTTATAATTTTACTGCTTTCATATTTTGTGCCTTTCTCTGCATGTGTATCGCGCCATCGTTTGTTTGAGCCTGTCGAATTCCACTGCTTTCATAATCTCTTATCTGCCTTTTTTTCTCTCCAACGCCTTTGGGTCTCTATTCTCCGTATTGTCCTTATACGCTTTATATGTGCTGAGAGCACATGATCTGTGTGTACTACGTGCTTTTATACCACTGAGATTTTTTGATGGGTGTGCTCTTATATAATATCTTTTGTAAGTAGGGCGTGTCTTGCAAGAATCTCATGTTCCACGTCCCCGCAAGACGGCCCTGGGACAATCTCTTGGCACCAAGTCTCATGTTTACAGTCCCCGCGAGACGTACCTTGGCAAGTCTCTTTTGTCTCGCAGGGTCTTTTAAATGTCTTCCGAGAAGATCACGTATGCATAGCCTTGCTTGCTTTTGCTTTCCAGGGTTTTTTTTATAATAGAGAGATAGATTTCTTATGTTGTGACCAATTAAACCACAACTTGTCACAACAAAAGAGCAAGTGATCTCATTTGCAAACAATGCGTTAGTAGACTATCTTACACCAGCAGCACTGCATCAATATTTATGCTTTTGCAAGTTTCCACAGTGCCCCAGAACCAAAATCAGGAGGAACATTGACTCACTGCTATCGGAACAGCAACCATACTTTTCTCATTGTTTTTCAAGTAGCTAATCTATGTTGTGGATATTGAATTTGCTTTTATTTTTCTGTACCTATAAACTCTGTACAAAAAAGGTGGCTTTGGATTAACACATGTGGCTGGATAGGTTTTTAATGAAGGGAGGACTTTACAAATGATACCCGACCTCTTCATAATTAAGTTTATACAAGAAATCTGCAATTCACAAATATTGGTTGAACACCCTTGGAAAATTATTTTTTAGCATGCTCTTTGGCACCGGAGCATGTTTAAGAATAATGTCCGTAAAGCAGAAGTAGTCAATTAAGCCGTTTCCAGTGGTGAGAAACAGACCAGTGTTTGGTGAAGTTTGCGTGACAAAAGCAAGTTGTAAAGTGTATTAAAAATCATGTAAACACCTTTTCTAATGGAAAATTTATTATGACAGCCTTCAGTGCAATGAGGAATTTATTTGATGGTTTCACTTACAAAGAAACATTGTTGTAAAGATTATAGAGATATAGGTCTCTGTAAAAACTATTGAACTGGGATTCAAAATAAGAGAGCAATGGTTGAATTTGTTTTCAGTGTCCATCATGAAGAGAGGTGCGTGTTAATGGTGTGCTAAAGTTTTGCAAACATATTTGGATATAAGAAGACCTTTGCTCGTTAATATCCCTACATGGCTCAACAAGAGGTAAAGATTTAACGAAAACATTTATGGAAAATTTCCAAACTAAACTGTGTGATGTCAACCATTTTGAATGGTCCATCTGCCTTGAAATATATACGCAGTTTCAAACCTTGCCTGAAGAGCTATAGAAGCCTACTACTTCAATATAGTGTGTGATGGCTAAGTTGTGAGAATGTCTTGTAACAGTTTGTGAAGTTATATGCACACTGTCAGAATATTTTTAATTGAAAAGGATCTGCACTCTTCAATCACATTTCAGTCAAGCTTCAGTCCACATGGACCATGTTTTCATTTCTCATCAATATAATTAAATTGAGCTATGTTTATTTTAGTGTGTTTTAGTGGATGGACATTGGAAGACTTCAAAAACTATCATATAAACATTCAGAGCTCTGCACTTTGGACCACAAAATTTTTCTAGCTCTGAGCTTTACTTTAGAAAACTAGAAGGGTGCATGTGATATTTCAGATGTTGGATGTTGTTTCAAGAAAATAAAAAAAAAAAGTAGCTGCCTGAAAAAGGTTGCATTGGCAATCAGTATATACGAGGGGGTACCCAAAAATAACCGGAATTGAAAAAAAAAATGTTTTAATAATTTTTGCTTACTGAAACTTAAGTCTCCTTCAAAGTACTCTCCATATGAATGAATTCACTTGTCCCAACAGTTTTCCCATTTTTTGGAATTGCAGAAGAGGAACGTTATCCAGTGCCTGCAGTTATTTTTCTTTGACTTACTCCACAGTATAAAATGCTTTCCTTTGGGTTATTTTTTTCATATGCGGGAACAAGAAAAAGTCACACAGAGCAGGATCAAGTGACATTTCTCCTCATTTGAAATGAGAAAACCACTCACAGACCTGTGTTTTACTTAAATCTTCTTCTTTAAAAGCAGTTTCAAGTATCACTACAGTTTCAGCAGCTGTTTTTCGTAAGAGAAAACAAAATTTAATGCAGACTCTGTTCTTTATGATCACCCATCACAAAAATCACAGGACATGTTTAATAAGCACCAAGAAAAAGAGCAGAGCAACGCTACTTGGCAGACTGCCACAGAATACTTGTAAGTATGCTACACCTAGTGGCGAAATTCACAACTAAGTCTAGATTACGTGCCAGGTACAGATTCCTGTTATTTTTGGGTACCCCCTCATGCACACTGCAGATAGCTAAACGTAGCTAAAGAGAACGGGGTCAGGGATACATATTTCAGTAATTTCTACAGGTATAGTAACTGCAGCTGGCAGGTCAGGTTGGGGAGCATGCACCAACTACACAACGAAACAGCTTGGGATCCTGGTTGGCGACCCCAAAGGCAAACACGCAGTCCAGTCCCATCCTGCGGAAATTAACCCTCTATCTGCCGCAGCCAGGTGTTATGTGGATGTTCCCTTAGACTAGTCCAGCCACTCGGGTCATCAACAGTGGATCCTGTGATCCGGATCACCCTCAGGGAATCGCACCACATGGCTATATTGCCGTAACTTATGCTCTGCCAAAATACAGGTAATGTGCATCATTCGGGACTCCATGAGCAACTGCTCACTCGACACAGTCAAACCAGCAATACCCAAGGATTCTTTGAAGAGACAACGTACCAAAGGAGTCCAGTCTTCATCTCAGGTCACTGGATAGCGTCCATGTTTCACAACCATATAGCTGCACAGGAAGCAACCAGGTCTTATAGGCTTAGACCTTAGTCCTTTTGCGTAGATATCGGGAGTGCCACACATCCCTTTCCAGCAACCTCATGACCTCCCTTGCTCTCCCAATCCGTCTACTGACTTCATAGGAAGAGTCACCAGAGACATGAATGTCACTGCTGAGGTAAGTAAACCTCTCAAAAAGGTCGACACTCTCTCTGCCGACAGACACACTGCTGATGGCTGTGCCTAAGAGGTCATTAAAGGCCTGGATCTTGGTTTTTATCAAGGACACTCACAAACCCAGACACTCAGACTCCTCGCTCAGTCTCTCGAGAGCCTCGATCAGAGCCTCCATTAACTCTGCAAAGATCACAGCATTGTCAGCAAAGTCAAGATCAGTGAATTTTTCTTCACAAACAGATGCCCCACAGTTGCTGGAACCCACAACCTTGCTCAGTACCCAGTTCATGCAAGCACTGAACAGAGTTGGAGTAAGAACACACCCCTGACAAACCCCAGAATCAAGTGGGAAACACACAGAGGTTCTGTCTCCACTCTGCACAGCACTCACAGTACCACTGTAAAGGCCGACCATGATATCCAGCAACCTTGAGGGGATCCTGTGAAGTCTCACGGTGTCCCACAGGGCAGCTTGATCAACTGAGTCAAGCATATTACAAAAATCGACAAAAGCCGCAAAGAAACTCTGCCAATATTCACGTTTGCACTCCCTGAGAACCCTTAGTGCCAGGACGCGGTCGATGATAGACTACTTGAGCATAAAACCAGACTATTCCGGTTGCTGGTAGTGAGCAAGTGATCACGGATCCTATTGATGACGACCCTAGCCAAGAACCTTACCCTGCACTGAGAGCAGTGTTATCCCCCTATAGTTGTCTCAATCCAGGCGATCACCCTTCCCTTTCCATATAGGGACAAGAAGTCCCATTTTTCCAGTCAGTTGGGATGACGCCGATCTCCCAAATGGAAGGAAACATTGCTTGCAATGCCAGGAGGACAGCCTTACCACCAGCCTGGAGAGGTTCACCTGGATACCACAGATCCCAGCAGCCTTCCCTACCCGCAGCTGGTTCACCAGTGACATGTGCAGTCTCAGTGAGATTGGGTGGTTCACGGTTACTTGGAGGATCAGCCTCAAGAACCGTGTAAACAAAGAGTCAATAATTTTTTTTTTTTTTTGAGCAACAACAGTGTTAATTTTTGTTTCTGTAGCAACTGTAAATTTTCTTTAACAAGTGACACGTTGCTGCAATGGCTAGAGGTGTTAGTCCCTAACTCCAGAGTTGTGGATTCAAGTTCTTGTCAATAAATAAACTCTACTGCTTACTTCAGTACTTCTTCAATAAACCTGAATAGAAAGTATGAAAATGAAAATGACAAAGACCTTCTAAGGACATCAGATAAAAATATATTAAATGATCTGTTCTCCACATGAATTTGATCTCCCTCTGAAAGATTTGATTTTCCCTCTGAAAAATGGAAGCAGCTTCTCCCCCCACCCAGACAATACCTAAAAATGAACATCCATCAAGTGTACTTGAGAGAGAAGCCACTGAGAGGCAAATAAATTCCTAAAGTTCATAGTCTAAGAATGAATTAAATCAGAAAGTCACTATATATCAAACTTTGCCTCATTTTGGCTTGTATGGGAAAGTGTTGAGAAAAGAATAATTACTTAAAAGAAGAATTGCCTTGAGGCCTCTTCAAAAGGAGAGCAGACAAGCTGAATTTTTGAGAAATACCTTGTGGTCAGATTAAACCAAGATGAACATTTAAGATGAAAATTAAAGGTAAGGTGCAAACCTAACATCCCATATCACTGATGTGAACTATGCCAGTAGCAGCATCACACTTTGGGGAAGCTTATTATTAGCAAGGATCATGTAGCTTATCAGAGGCAAAGAAGAAATTAATTTTATTTGCAGTTATAGTAAACTCTAATTGTATTCCCCAGTAAACTTAATACAATAGAACATCTTATGATACTCAAGGCCAGATTAAGAACACCCACAAGTCATGCACGGGGGCCACTGAGAAAAGAAGAGTGTTCGTGGCTCACCTTGCAGAGGAGCTTCGTAGTCGCTTCTTACAAGAAAAGGCGATGGATAAAGCAAAAGAGAGAAGTGTGTACATTGCAACAGCTACACGTCTTAAACGTAGAAAGGACGGTCCTTGGGTGTGTGGGAACTGTTAACATTTGAATCTGATGATTGCATATAGCGCAGAACTGTCCTCTCTGTACTAATTCTTTCCTCTGCATGTCCTGGAGTACAAAAGAAACAGCAACATGTGAAGACTGGCAAGATCAGGGAAAAAAAACGCGGTCACTGATTAAAAGTGCAAGAAAGCATGCGAATGAATATGAATAATGTTGCATCTGTTTTCCGAAATGTACCATACAGGTCATAAAATGAGTTATTCCAAATATCATATATACCTACAGTGGGGCAAAAAAGTATTTAGTCAGCCTATTGTGCAAGTTCTCCCACTTAAAAAGATGAGAGAGGCCTGTAATTTTCATCATAGGTATACTTCAACTATGAGAGACAAAATGAGAAAAAACATCCAGAAAATCACATTGTCTGATTTTAAAGAATTTATTTGCAAATTATGGTGGAAAATAAGTATTTGGTCACCTACAAACAAGCAAGATTTCTGGCTCTCACAGACCTGTAACTTCTTCTGTAAGAGGCTCCTCTGTCCTCCACTCGTTACCTGTATTAATGGCACCTGTTTGAACTCGTTATCAATATAAAAGACACCTGTCCACAACCTCAAACAGGCACACTCCAAACTCCATTATGGCCAAGACCAAAGAGCTGTCAAAGGACACCATAAACAAAATTGTAGACCTGCACCAGGCTGGGAAGACTGAATCTGCAATAGGTAAGCAGCTTGGTGTGAAGAAATCAACTGTGGGAGCAATTGTTAGAAAATGGAAGACATACAAGACCACTGATAATCTCCCTCGATCTGGGGCTCCACGCAAGATCTCACCCCATGGGGTCAAAATGATCACAAGAACGGTGAACAAAAATCCCAGAACCACACGGGGGGACCTAGTGAATTACCTGCAGAGAGCTGGGACCAAAGTAACAAAGGCTACCATCAGTAACACACTATGCTGCCAGGGACTCAAATCCTGCAGTGCCAGAAGTGTCCCCCTGCTTAAGCCAGTACATGTGCAGGCCCGTCTGAAGTTTGCTAGAGAGCATTTGGATGATCCAGAAGAGGATTGGGAGAATGTCATATGGTCAGATGAAACCAAAATAGAACTTTTTGGTAAAAACTGTACTCGTCGTGTTTGGAGGAGAAAGAATGCTGAGTTGCATCCAAAGAACACCATACCTACTGTAAAGCATGGGGGTGGAAACATCATGCTTTGGGGCTGTTTTTCTGCAAAGGGACCAGGACGACTGATCCGTGTAAAGGAATGAATGAATGGGGCCATGTATCGTCAGATTTTGAGTGAAAACCTCCTTCCATCAGCAAGGGCATTGAAGATGAAACGTGGCTGGGTCTTTCAGCATGACAATGATCCCAAACACACCGCCCGGGTAACGAAGGAGTGGCTTCGTAAGAAGCATTTCAAGGTCCTGGAGTGGCCTAGCCAGTCTCCAGATCTCAACCTCATAGAAAATCTTTGGAGGGAGTTGAAAGTCCGTGTTGCCCAGCGACAGCCCCAAAACATCACTGCTCTAGAGGACATCTGCATGGAGGAATGGGCCAAAATACCAGCAACAGTATGTGAAAACCTTGTGAAGACTTACAGAAAACGTTTGACCTCTGTCATTGCCAACAAAGGGTATATAACAAAGTATTGAGATGAACTTTTATTATTGACCAAATACTTTTTTTCCACCATAATTTACAAATAAATTCTTCAAAAATCAGACAATGTGATTTTCTGGATTTTTTTTTTCTCATTTTGTCTCTCATAGTTGAGGTATACCTATGATGAAAATTACAGGCCTCTCTCATCTTTTTAAGTGGGAGAACTTGCACAATTGGTGGCTGACTAAATACATTTTTGCCCCACTCTATGCTTTAGCCACATAGACGTCATTCCAAAAATAGAGGCATTAAATCACGGTTAAGGGCATGCTTAACAAATATTTATCCAAAATGTCTTGTGTGAAAAGCTAGAACAAAATTGTATATAATTATTGATTTAATATCAAAATAGTTTACATTTTTTAAATGAGTAAACATTTTCAGCAATGTAATTTTCTTTTGCTTATGATATGAAAACCTAAAATCACATACTTCCTCTATCCCATTTTAGTATATAGTATTAAAAAAGCATTAAGTAGCATGAATTATTTTCTGCATATTATTTTTAAAACCGCATCATTCCTATTGAAAATGATGGAATGCTTGGATTTATTTAAAATATGCCTCTCTCACATAGCTGATTGTGGTCCATATTTATTTGTTCTTGTAAGCTTATTCAATTAAAAATATTTAACTTAATAATGTTCTTTGGAATACAGTACTACACAAATATCCCATGTAATGAATCACAGCAAGCAATTTTCATAATAGCTAAAGCTGCATATGCTGTACCAGATTTAAGTGCATCTGTGATGGTGTTTGCATTGGCAGTTAGAAAATAAGGGTTACTAGGAACCACTGGAAGAAAGGAATTTAGTATTGATGTGTAGTATCACCACACTACAGTGCTTTCCTCCATCTGTTTCTCATTTATTTTGAAGGACAGAGACTTACTGTACATAGAAATTAATGTTAGAACAACATTTTAACACAAGATTCTTGGAACAAAATATGTGTGTGGGAGTATTTGTGTGTGTGCGTGTGTGTGTGTAAAAATGTAGTACAATTTCTCTTGTTGCTTTCTCAATTTTAATTTGATAAATCTATTTACCCTGTGGTCTGGTTGGAGCCTGTGTTCCGGTCTTTTGCTTTTGAGCAAGGTCAAGTACTGTGAAATCTCTGTAGTGTGTTTACACAGATGTGATCTACATGTCATGATTATATCTCCTGCTTCCAGACATTAGCATCTTGTGGTCTTAAAGTGTTGTTGAGGAGACATCATATATACAAAAACTCTTTAGTTTAACTTATCAGTATATTGTAAAAATATGTGATAATGGTATGATTCCAAAATGTGCTGGTTTTTGTTTTTTGTTTTTTTTTTTGTTTTTTTTTTATATTAATTGGTTTTCAACTGTGTGTGGGGGGGGGGGGTTCTCTTGGCATCAGCAAAGAGTCACATTTTGGGTTAATAAAAAGGTAAATATCAACATTAAATAAATACATTATATATATATATAAATGAAATAAAGTACTTTAAAAATCACATCCATTTTTATTCTGAGACCAAAAGAAAATCTACCCCATCTTGTCACGCTGAAAAATCAGTTTGTGTTTTCTCTGGATTATTGGTCTTCAAAAGGGATATTGCGTTAATTGTGCTATCTAAATAGTAAGATAATGATTTTTTTTTCTTAGTAGTAATAACCACACCTTGGTTTGCTCACTCTCTTTGTCATGGTGACACATACTATTAAACTGAAGCCAGAGCAGCTAAGACTAAGTCAGTCTTTATAGCTGTAAGATGAAACCATTTACAAAAAAACATCTCCAGTGGTGAGCATTCCTTTAAGAAGTAAAGCATCAGTCTTCTGGCTACAGTACCTGGTTGCAAACATCAGGTTGCTACCATTCAACAAATTAAAAACTTTCTAATAAAGTAATTTTTTAAAAGTAGCATTTAAATTTGTATCAGATTGGAAAATTACATGAAATTTACTTTCTTATTTACAAATGATTAGGTTTGGGCAACAGTTATGGTTTTGACTTCTGTTTGAATGTTGCAACAGACAAGTGATAAATGAACAGGGTCCGATCTTGATGCACTTGGGACACTTATACTGGTGCTACTTCACACCAAGAATGCCTCAAAAATGGAGCATCAGTTTAATGGAGTTCAAATTTTTGTGAGTTTGGGTACTTAGTTCACAAAATGGTTGCAATGTTTATGGAAAAAGTCATACCGTAATGTCTAACATGAATGATCTGAGTGATGCAGAGAAACATCATTATACAGCAGTTGCATCATTGATTTTCTTAGTCCTAGTGCTTACAATGCAACTACACTCATAGTGTTCATTGTAATGTCTACCATTGGTTACTCATTGCTGTCAACTGCATTTGGACTGTTTTTTGGCCTTGAACAACTCCCAGCCACTTTAGACTAGTATTATTTAAACTGCCAAATTTTCATTAAAGATTTATCTTTAAGGAAAGGCTATCAGATACAAGAGTTCGTTTTGTGGCTGATAACCATCAAAAATCATACAAGCAAATGGCATGAACAACATTCTTAAAAAGTTACACCTCTTGAAGATAATGAAGCTGGTGTCTAATTCCATCACTTATAATAGCTAATATATTTCATTGTTTGTTAAGAGCAGATTGATGAGCTACTTTCATATATTGAGTACTGGCAGGATATCATGGAGCTGTTTTCTACCTTGATAATCGACAACCTTATGCAGATGCCATCTCCTGGGAGTACCTACATGAAAACAGCACCTTTTCCCTTTGCTGGCAAAACATGTGTGAGACATTTATGACCACCAACTTTGACTTATTCAAGCCTGTTTCAAGAATATGTACAGTACATAGTCATCTGCAAGTTCAGAATGTCAATGACATGCATCATAGGAGCTGCAGAAGTCCATACGATTTCCAGAACTACTTTAAGATACACCAGTGTTCTTAGTCATGAGTCTTTCCCGTGTCCTCAAAATATGTGTAGGCAGAAGAA
The DNA here is from genome assembly GCF_900747795.2 of Erpetoichthys calabaricus. Taxonomy (NCBI): domain Eukaryota; kingdom Metazoa; phylum Chordata; class Cladistia; order Polypteriformes; family Polypteridae; genus Erpetoichthys; species Erpetoichthys calabaricus. The sequence goes on from NC_041398.2 coordinate 202,672,853, forward strand.
CAAGAGAGATTTTTCTTGATTAAAAACTAAGCTTTTTCTCATGAAGCCTCAAATTTAAATTGAAATAGCCAGTACAGTATATAAAACATAGAAGAAGAAAATTAATTGCACAAATTAATTCTTCCTTCCATAGCAGTTTAAAGTGCTGATTTTTGTATTTAATTTATTAATATATACCTAACTACTACCCTTTTCAAGTCATTTAATTCTTAAATCAGAATTTCACCTCTAACTTGGTTTTCATCACCAGTAATTTTTCTGTTCCTTTCCATTGTCAAGTCTATTTTCACATTTCTGATAGAAAAATCACTAAGTACCACATGCTAAATGCTTCTCATACATTTTTTGCAGCCTTTTTGTTGGTCCTTCTTGCATATTGTAAATGTAATATCTTAATATAATAGACAAAACACTATTGGCTTCAATTTCTAGGGTCTTCAAATTGGAACAAAGGAACTAGAAGAGATGGGAGCAAAGTTTTGTGTTGGGCTTCTGCGTTTGAAAAAATTAACCACGCCATTGGATTATAGACCCAATTCCCATTTCCTAGATATTGACACCGAATTAATTGAGTCCAGCTGTAAAATCACAAGGTAAGCCAGATGATTGATTACATTTTAATATGATTTTATTCAAAATTAATTTTCTTCAAAGGAAATTGATTTTTTCTTTTTGTGTGCTTCATTTTTTCCTCCCCATTTACTATTGCTTGCTTGTGTTTGTAGTTCTGCTGTAGACAGTTATAAAGGTAAATCTAATATGCAGTTTTTTTGAAATCGCAAGGAGGCTATGCAGTTCAGCTACCTGGATGCTTCCTTACTTTCTGATTCATTTAGAAGTGGTGGTTTGGCAATTGTAGATTTAGGAGACAAAATGCGAAGGCATTTTACACATTTTTTTTTTTGTTTAAAACTCTTTAATGACAAATACGTCATTTTGTTTCTGAAATCATTCTGCTTGAACATTTTGGATTAAAATATAAATCAGAAAATGATGTGTAATATAAGTATCTCTTGTAATGCAGCAAGATCTATAAACTTTTAAAAGTCCTTTATACTTTAGCAATACATTTTACTCCCCAATGGAAAGGCTAACGATATAGCAGTCCTTATTTTTTAAATCACAGTACGCTTTTTTTAAACCAACACACAGATACACATTTTATTGTGTATGTGTCATTTTATTTCAGGCACTGTTGTAGTAGTATACTAGTATATACAGTGCATCTGGAAAGTATTCACAGCGCATCACTTTTTCCACATTTTGTCATGTTACAGCCTTATTCCAAAATGGATTAAATTCATTTTTTTCCTCCGAATTCTACACACAACACCCCATAATGACAATGTGAAAAATGTTTACTTAAGATTTTTGCAAATTTATTAAAAATAAAAAAAATTGAGAAAGCACATGTACATAAGTATTCACAGCCTTTGCCATGAAGCTCAAAATTGAGCTCAGGTACATCCTGTTTCCCCTGATAATCCTTGAGATGTTTCTGCAGCTTAAGTGGAGTCCACCTGTGGTAAATTCAGATGATTGGACATGATTTAGAAAGGCACACACCTGTCTATATAAGGTCCCACAGTTGACAGTTCATGTCAGAGCACAGACCAAGCATGAAGTCAAAGGAATTGTCTGTAGACCTCCGAGACAGGATTGTCTCGAGGCACAAATCTGGGGAAGGTTACGGAAAAATTTCTGCTGCTTTGAAGGTCCCAATGAGCACAGTGGCCTCGATCATCCGTAAGTGGAAGAAGTTCAAAACCACCAGGACTCTTCCTGGAGCTGGCCGGCCATCTAAACTGAGCGATCGGGGGAGAAGGGCCTTAGTCAGGGAGGTGACCAAGAACCCGATGGTCACTCTGTCAGAGCTCCAGAGGTCCTCTGTGGAGAGAGGAGAACCTTCCAGAAGGACAACCATCTCTGCAGCAATCCACCAATCAGGCCTGTATGGTAGAGTGGCCAGACAGAAGCCACTCCTTAGTAAAAGGCACATGGCAGCCCGCCAGGAGTTTGCCAAAAGGCACCTGAAGGACTCTCAGACCATGAGAAAGAAAATTCTCTGGTCTGATGAGACAAAGATTGAACTCTTTGATGTGAATGCCAGGCAACACATTTGGAGGAAACCAGGCACTGCTCATCACCAGGCCAATACCATCCCTACAGTGAAGCATGGTGGTGGCAGCATCATGCTGTGGGGATGTTTTTCAGCAGCAGGGACTGGGACACTAGTCAGGATAAAGGGAAAGATGACTGCAGCAATGTACAGAGACATCCTGGATGAAAACCTGCTCCAGAGCACTCTTGACCTCAGACTGGGGCGATGGTTCATTTTTCAGCAGGACAACAACCCTAAGCACACAGCCAGGATATCAAAGGAGTGGCTTCAGGACGACTCTGTGAATGTCCTTGAGTGGCCCAGCCAGAGCCCAGACTTGAATCCGATTGAACATCTTTGGAGAGATCCTAAAATGGCTGTGCACCGTTGCTTCCCATCCAACCTGATGGAGCTTGAGAGGTGCTGCAAAGAGGAATGGGCAAAACTGGCCAAGGATAGGTGTGCCAAGCTTGTGGCATCATATTCAAAAAGACCTGAGGCTGTAATTGCTGCCAAAGGTGTATCGACAAAGTATTGAGCAAAGGCTGTGAATACTTATGTACATGTGATTTCTCAGTTTTTTTTATTTTTAATAAATTTGCAAAAACCTCAAGTAAACTTTTTTCACGTTGTCATTATGGGGTGTTGTGTGTAGAATTCTGTGGAAAAAAATGAATTTAATCCATTTTGGAATAAGGCTGTAACATAACAAAATGTGGAAAAAGTGATGCGCTATGAATACTTTCCGGATGCACTGTACGAGTATATATTTATGAGTGTATTTATATATGTACAGGGGGGAAAATATGTAGGAATATTTCTGACAGAATTAAATAAATAAATACAAGTACTGTAAAATGTGAGCATAATAAATGTGTATCTGTTTATTTAATTTTGTACGTAATATTCCTCCAAACGCATCATTAAATACGGCTTGAAATAAAACTGTCACTTTCACTCATAAAAGTTGTGTTGTGATTGGTGAATTGTCTTCTGTAGATTGCTCCTGCCTAGTTCAATAATTAGTCATATTACCTGGCAAACCTGGCAGACACTAGGCAAGTCACATTGGGCCGTTTAACTTGTGACAGTTTTCTCACAAGAAGCACACTTCGATTAAATTGCATTTGGGTTAGGGGTTAAATCAGTGTGCTCATTATCACAAAACTGCTAAATGTCTGATGGCTAAATGAGATTAAAACCTTTTATAGTGCCTGCTAAATATCACAGATCCATGTGGTAGATAAGAAAGTATCATGTTTTCCACTGATCAGAGCTGTAAAGTTGTTTGAAAAAGTAGCTGTGAATATACAACTGGCTTTAGACTTGTAAAACAAAGGTCAAACATTCAGTTCAAAATGTAAGTTTGCGCTTCTTGGGCTTTCTGTTTCCACAAATTGTCTAAACTGGTACAGGTACAGCTCACCATATCTCGCACTGGCTGATTCGCCATGTGATCGTCTGCTCTGATACACCATAAAGATTTTCAATCTGTTGTACTTTTAAACCGCATAGAAAAGTGTACTATTGACATAACTGGAATGTCAAATGATAGGCATCCTGGGCAGGAAACTTCGTCACCTGAACTGGTGTGTTGCCTATTCCGTTGCACTAGTTCTTTGATGTTTTCAAAAATAGTTTAATCAACATCATGGTCCATAAGGACCACCAACATTGTAATTTCTGCTTTGGCAAAATCCATTTCAATGGTAGTAGTGAGCATTTTTCTAATTAATTTTTGTGCTGTCTCTTTTACCTCCATCTCTAGCAGGGACATATTGAATTTGGTATGAACCCATTAACAGTTGTGTTTGGTGTACTTCTAGATGGGCTTAAAGTTGAGAAGGACAAACAAACTGTGATCGCCTATACTACACTATTGGCATTTAGGCTTATCTTGCTAAACTGGAAGAATCCTAACTCTCCTCTTTTAAGTCAGTGGGTAACTGATGTTTTATACGATTTGAAATTGGAAAAAATCAAATACTCACTTAGAGGATCTGTGCAGAACTTTTCAAAACCTGGCAGGATCTAATCAATAACATTTTAGATTAAGCTCTTAAAGCACAGAGGAAGCAGATTCTCTTCCCATTTCTTTTTCTTCTCCATTTATCTTTATCTGCTAATTAAAATCATCAATTTACTTATTTTTACTAGCTTTAAGTTTTACTCTGTTGGCCATGCTCTGTTTCTCAGGGGTGTGGGTTGATTTGTTTTTCAATCCTATTTTTTGTAAAAATTGATCTATTTGTATGGAATGATTACAATCTATTTGTATGGAATGATTACAATAAAATCAATAAAATTAAAAAAAAAAAAAAAAGAATTGGGTATGAACAGTCTACAGAAAATGATTCACCAGTCAAAACACAGTATGTGCTAGAGCCCACCCATTTAACTTTGACGAGTGACAGTTTTATTTCAAGCTGTATTAAAGGATGAGGAATATTACAGACAAAACTAAATAAACTGTTTGTGAGTTCTGAGAGAAATTAAGTACAGGCTTTCAAGTGTGTGTGTTTTTTTTAACATTTGAATATATGGAAAAGAGATTCACATGTCTATGGTATTAATAGTTTGTGTTCACCTCATGCAACACTGAATTATGGTACTTTATAATAATCTATTTTTAAAAGTCAACAAACATGCAAGTTAAAAAGTAAATTTAGGCAGTCCCTGGGTTACATACGAGATAGGGACTGTAGGTTTGTACTTAAGTTGAATTTGTATGTAAGTCTGAACAGGTACATTATTTTAATAAATGCTATTGTTGACCGACTGTAACCAAGTGCTCTGCCAATGAATGATGGAGTTTCACCACTCTCTGAACTTTTTATTATTTCTACTTTATTTTCCATGGTGATGGTTTTTCTCTTCTTTACTGTATCACCAGCACTTGCATCAAATTTGTGGTTCAGAGACATTCTTGAAGGGTGAAGACAAAAGGTTAAGATAAGCTCTTCTGCACAGCACTGTATACACTATCACAGCAGGAAGGCACCAGTTGTCAACATGTCTGATGTATAGGGTGGTCCAGATCTAATTATGCAATTTTCATTACACTATAACTTTTTCAGTTTATTACATAGAAAATCACCCGAAAAATCCCGGACCATCGAGAAGTGTGCGAACTGACGACATAAAGAATCGTCTTCACGCCGAACTGGAATCGTCCCTGCATAAATCAAAGTCATCTAGACGATCTGGATCTGCATAATTAGATCAGGCCCAACCTGTACTGACAAGAGACAACTTCCTGCTATGTGCGTAATAGTACAAGCAGGCTTGCTATTGAGAATGAATGGGGGCAGCAAGGGGCGGTTCATCACCAGCCCACCTCACAGTCACCTCCACTACAGTATGCTCCCTGCAGTGTCTGCCCACCACCGCAGCCATCCGAGGCACACTACAATGCTATACCCCCCCCCCCCGCTGCCACGTTCACCCTCAATGGCCTCCGTTCAGCCACAACCGGGTCACCGTTTGCAGCATTAACAGCCGCCCACCTAGAACAAACGGGGCAGCCGTATGTGGTGGGTGGGCAGTGAAACTGCTTGCCGCCAGGAGCCGCCCAAGGGACACTACACTGTGCGAGCAATGAAATCGCCTCCGTCCAGCCACCGCTTGCAGCATCCCCAGGCCATATGCTGCCCCATTCATATGTTGTAGGTCGGATGTCCATAACCTGGGGACTACCTGTACATTTATCTCCTCAATGCCTGCTGTTACTTAGATTGATAGATGTGACTACATGCAATTCTTTGTGTGTCATTTTTTTTTATCATGACTAGGAGTTTTTGACTGTTCTTCAAACCCAGAGAAACGTCATTTGTATAATATGTTTTGTTTTTTTTGCCTTTTCAACAGTATGTAATGCTGGGCTTTGTATTAGTCCACACATGCCTCTTTTAATTCCATTTATCAATCTGCTCAAGTATTCTGAATTACTGCAGTCCTAAAAAACCCATTTACATATTTTGCTTTAGTATTATCTTATATATTGTAGATTTCATAGTTTACCAAATGCCCAGACCAAGAACCAGTAGAAGCATAGTACACCATTAATTGTAATGTGTAATAATGTGTTAATCATTTGCCCTTTGTTTGGCACCCCTCTTGCAAATTGTAATCATCTTTACGAGATGCCTAAGCAATTAGGTGTACCAAGCTTTTCCATCCCAAGACATTTCCAGCAATTTCTTTAGTGTTTCATGTGCTACATATAAAGAGCAGTATTTCTGTATTATTTAGTGATTAGGGGTCGATTTTGAAGTGGTGATCAGATTTTCATATATTTAATGTTAAACAGTATAACACTTTTTGGGTATCTTTCATCTGTCTGTAATAAGTGCAATATTTTCTATTTCTTTCCACTATGGTATTTGTTCAGAATTTTGATTTACTGATGTTGATTTTCCCGATAATTGAAGGAAGTTGTCAGTTTTGAAATGAATATTTTCAAAAATGTATTCCATGCTAAAGGGTACAAGTACAGCGGATTCAGAAAGTATTCATACCCCTTCACTTCCTACACACATTTTAGGTTGTATATTTATATATTTGTGCTTTTCTTGTTATAGGTTATTGAGTATAGATTGATGGGAAAAACTATAATTTTATCTATTTAAAATTAAATTTAGAATACAATAAAGAGTGCAGAAAGTGAAGGGGCCTGAATAATTTACGCAGTGGATTTAAAAAGTTGTTTGAGTGCTTTGAACCCTTCTGCTTTGCTTTGAATTGTGGATTGCAGATCAAACTCATTTGTATTTTCCTTTCATAGAAAGATGCTCCTCCTTGCTTTTTTCTGGATGCACTATTATTATTGTGTTTTTACCATTCTAACATAATAATAATAATAATAGTAGTATATTCTCTGTTTTTGTTTCTAGCTTTTTTAGTTTTTTTTTTTTTTTTTAATTTCTTTCCACCATTGATGAACACTGTTACTAGCTAATAACACCATTGATTTTTACCAATATTCTCCAGCTTTGATTGCAACATGACATTTTATTATGGACACATTTTTTAAACAGACACCTACTGATTTTTAATGACAATCTTATAAATGATTCTTCTTTTTCATTAAGGTTAGCGGCCTTCAGCCATGTAGGATCAGGGTTCACAGTCCGCTCAGGAGTTATCGTATATCTGAATAGTACATTAAACATAGAAAATTCAAGAGAGAGAAAAATGTCACTTGGCCCATCTAAGACAGTCTGTGTTAGTGCCAGCTGGATATTTTTGTATGCAGTTGAAAGAAAAAATTCCCTGAACAGGCTATTTGTTCACCTTTGGGAATCCATGGCTAGTTAGTTTGCCTCTCCTGCAGGCTTGAAAAGCTAAGATTCTGTTTCTGTGGGGGTGTTGGTAAGAGTATGGTTTTTCAGTGCTTTGTCATGTGTAACATTTTGGCAGTATTTTAGAAGATTTTATTATCACCAAGGTCAGACTGGTCAAGTCATTTTGTTAATGTTTTTTGTTTAAAATGTTAAGACTTGTTTCAGTTATATTTTTCTTTATGGTTAAATAAAGGTGGTTGTATTAAGTAGAAAAGCCAATCTAAAACTTTCAAAAGCTCTGACAAGTTGAAATCAGTTTGATAACAAAATGTGTGTAGGTTAATTATAACAAAACAAAGAAAAATATATTTCAATGGAATTTAACAAATACTGGTATGTCTAATATTACAAAAATGTTTGTTTTACCAAAGGTTAATTTACTCCGAGATGGGAATGTAACTTATTGTAGCTTACAGTTTTGTTTTGTGGGATTTTCTTTTTAAATAACTGCATTTGATATTAGGAAACTTAATTAATTTTTGCATTGTTAGGAAATTGATTACATTTTTATAGTAAATGTTGAATTTTTTGTTTTCTTATCCTTATTTTTTTTCTGGTATCTAGGTTTCCCTACATACAGATCAAGAATAACATTTAAACACATTTAATTTCTCCATTGTTATTTGGGTTGGGAAATTCACAGAAAATGCTACTAAGTGCAAGAATCTTAAACTGAAATGAGTGATTGTATATTTACAGTGTGCACACTTTTAATCTTCTGAAATATAAAACATTTTAACCAAAGCAAAAATTTGTCAGTCCTTCCCAGTAAACTTTCAGATATAATTCTTCTATCAAATTTGGAGCTTTGGAAAATCATAGGTTGTTTTTATGGATTGTTATATAAACTTTCCTGTTGGTTACCTTTTTCTTTGAATTTAGTGAATGATGTCACCTGGACTACATACCCTTCTGTAAAATATTAATTTATAATAAAAAAAAGTTAGGTGTATACAATACCTTAACAAAGTTACACAACTTCAGTTTAGAAATGTAAGTGATAAAGAAGTGTTTGCATAAATGTTTTCAGTAGTTGAAGAGAAATATATACTGTATCAAAAAATGTTTTCCCTCTATGAGTTTCTACAATTTTTGAGGATTTTGTTCATATTTTTCCACTCACTTTAATAGTAAAGGTTGAATATCCCTAAACCAAAAGTCCAAAATCTGAAACTTATTGAGTGACAGAATGATGATGAGGAGGGAGTGAGCAGCACAGTTTAACACTAGAGTCCCTGAAGCCTACGAAAAAACTCATAATCCTGGGCCACCTTCAGTTCCTTCGCACCTCTTCATTAGCATCTTTTGTTTTGCAAATGTGTCAATTAGCACAAGCAGCAAGCAGAATACTATCCCATCCCCCCACTGCTGCAGCTCAACTTGGGCAAAAGTTTCTCCCAGCTCAAGTCTTGTTTATCTGGGTGTCAGGTGCCTGGACTTGTATAGGGTAAATAATATATTGTTTTTACCCGAGTTGAGCTGCGGTGGTTGGGGGATGGGATAGCAGTCTGCTTGCTGCTTGTGTGATCGACACATTTGCAAAACAAAAGATGCTAATGGAGTGGTGTGAAGAAATTTAAGGTGGCCTGGGATTATGAGTTTTTTCGTAGGCTTCAGGGATTCTTTTGTTAAAAGTACTATGAGGCACAGTATAGAGCAGGGGTGGGCAGATTCAGTCCTGGAGGGTCGCAGTATCTGCAGGTTTTTGCTCCAACCCAATTGCTTAATAAGAAGCCCTTATTGCTCAAGTAACACTTCAGCTTCACTTTAGTTGTCTCACTCGTTAAGATTTTGAACCCTTATTGCTTATTTTAGTCTTAAACAGTTGTATTCTTGGTTTTTAATTGCTCCTAATTAGCAATACCACGCAAATGACAAAGAGGCCAGCATTTCTCCACTTAGCTTGTTACCATTTACACCTGTGTGTATTTATCATGCACTATTTGGTTTAATTAAATACTTGGAAGGAAAGTGAAGAGAAAAAAGTGAAGCACTGAGAATAACTCATCGGTTTTGGACTTCAAATAATTTGGATGATATCCTTAGAAAGGAAAATAAATCTAGGATATGAGAATGACCTGACATGGCAGAGTTAAAGCACTAGCAAGCCATGCAATTAAATAATTGACAAGGATTGGTTTTTAATTAAGCAACTGGGTTGGAACAAAAACCTGCAACCACTGCGGCCCTCCAGGACTGAATTTGCCCACCCCTGGTATAGAGGGAACGTAAACTGGAGCCAACAGAGCATTAGAGCTTGTTATCAACTATTATCACCATCAGACCTACATGCATTACTTGCTGTGTTTTGTTTTTTTTTTTTGCTTTTAATCAAAACACAGCATTTTATTGGAGACTGAAAGCTTGTCATTGTTTTTGTTGCTGTTGTGTAACAGTTGATGCAGGTATTCTGCTGATGCTACTGTGCACAAACTTTGTTTCATGCACAAAATTATGAAAAATATATAAAATTACATTCAGACAATGTGCATAAGGTATATATGTAACATACCCTGTAAATAAATTTCATGATTAGACTTTATGTTAAGACAAAAGAGAACCTTTCTGCCTACATGAGGTTCATTACGTATGAAAGTAAACTACCACTACTTTCCTTACATAAGTGAAAAGTAGTCAAGTGTGGCATTGATAATTTTATGGTTTTTCAACACCTTTCTATGTTAGGCAATGGAAAACTTGCCATCATTAGAGGGAGTACATGTTCTGCTTTTTAAAAGAGCTGCCTTCTGGAGAATTGTAAGCTATTCACAAACTGACATACATCATATCACTGAACTAAAGCACTTCTTCAAGGGGAATTGAGTCAAGTTTAATTCTGCATTGCTGTTAGTAACCAATAACTGTAAGAAATATTCAGTTACTATAGTACCTGATAAAGATGGTGTAACCAGTTAGTAATTGCAACGCTGCAATTATTTTTTCATATGTGGTATTAAGTATTTCATATTAAGTAATGCATAACAGTCATTAATCAGTTAATAAAATAGTTACCTTAACTATTAATTTTTGACATATCTTTTTATGTATTGTCAAAGATCTGATGATTTTTATTAGGCATAATATGTAGTAAATCTGGAAGAGACATATACTTATTCACAGCACTCTTCATTTAATCTAACAAAGCTTTGAGATCAGATAGGTCATTGGGGTTGTGAGGGCAAAGCGTCACATAATTAAACAGTTATGAAGATGGATGTATAGAACCTACTAAAAGCCTTACTGGGTAGAAGGTCAGCGGAAATGTTCTTTTGGCCTTAACCTTTTCTTGTGTAATGATCTTACTATTACTTACATATCTCTTACAGTAAATTGAGAGTTAAGCTGTACTTTCAACTCTTAAAACAAAGTGACAACAATATTTATGAACTCTAAAAAGGAAACAACAATGTGCTGCCACTATTACGAAATAAGATATGCAAAGTTTATCTTTTAACTGTATTTCTCTCTAAATGTTAAACTATTAGTTCTCAACACAGATAAGTATTTAATAATAATAGCTCCTAAATATTTAAAACTCTGAGCAACTTTATTGTGTTTATATAATATTATGACAAAGATCTGTTTATGGTTTTTAGGAACATATTGCACTATTTATCATATGAAGATCAAGGTGTAACTCATTAGTTGCTGGGGCCAATTCAGATTTGTTTTTTTTTTTTTAAAGTTTGACATCTGATAACTTATTCGTAAGAATAATCTCAAATGTAATAATAATTGGCATTTTATGTCAAGTGAATTAACACCCTGTTTGGTATAGTTTAGAAATTGGGAATCTTTATTTTATAGTATGTATTGTCCCTGTTTTTCTGAGATCATTGCTTTATCTTTTTAGGTTTTTGCTTAATAAAGTTTTCAGAAAATAGTTTTAGCTACATATAAGCTCCAGATCACTTGTCAATACATCATTCTTCCAATGTTTGCTCTGCCATGCTGTGTGTATTGTATCCACCACCACATACATGGTTTCCACTGTTTGTAATACCACCTCATCTCTGTAGTACCGCAGGGAAATTTCCTCATTTGCTGAATGCTCAACGAATGTCAACTCAAAAACTACGTTATGGCAGTCTCCAGCATAAGACTAATTCAAGCCGCCACAAATCAAGATGACAACCTGTTTACAGCCTGGAACGATGACCTACAAGCATTAATTTTCTAAAGCTAATAATCCAGCTTGCTTTCAGGATGATGGCCATACTGAAATGTCTACTGAAATTTAACCTTACTGATGATGCCAAATTTCATAGCTTGGAAAGTAAGCTAAGATATAGATTTACCTATAAATGCCTGCATTTCATTTTTTCTCTAAGGGAGCAAGTGCTTCATACATCTTCAGATAAACAACCCCCAGGTATGTTTAGAATAAATTCTTACTTTTAGTGGAGTGTCCCTTTTTATCTTATTGAAACTATAGTAAAAGGAATCACTGGGTATACAAATTCCAAAAAGCCCTACCGATAGTATGTGTTTCTTTTGGCCTGCAGGGTCAAAACAATGGGTGCAAATTCAGTCTCATGAGCTGGGAACAGGGAAGTACTGTAAGCCAAATGTATTTTTTCTCCAAGATATTCATCCTTCTGCAGTTCAGACTGAAAGCACTTTATTTCATATAGGATGAGGTAAGTGGTCTATGCTCCAGAATAAAGGAAAAAAAAAAACAAAAGAACAGAAAGGAGTTCTCCAAAGATCTGCAAGATTGTAAGTACCCACCTTTTCTGTGTATTTGATATCCTTTTTATTAAGTTTGTTTTGTATAGTATTTATTACCTGTACTTGACCATACAATTCTTAATTAAAAAACAAATGTGTAGTTAAATATTAACACTGCAAACTTTGGATAAAAAATAAACAAAAGTCATGGCAATACAAGTTACAGTTAGCCAAACTGAAAACTCCTCTAAACTGCTTTCATGGACAAAGTAAACCTCAGTGTCACATACCACATACTGTAACCATTGATTACTAAGGGCTCTTTGCTGTTTTATTTCATGGACAGAAACAATACTGAGACAAAATAGCAGTAGAACCATGTTCCATAGGAAGAAGAAGAAGAATAGAAGAGAAGAGGGTCAGTAACTGTGGGTAAAAATTACCAAGTGACAATTTAAAAAAAAACTAACAAGTGCATTTCCAATATGAATAACTTAATCAGCAGCTCTAATAATCTAATTCTCCAATAAAGTAATGCTTCTTCAGCATCACTTTAAATGCCTTAACCAATGGAGCAACCCATACACTACCAGAGTGACCTTTCCACAGTGAGTCTGTGTAGCTAAAGGTTCACCCTCCCATGCTAGTTTAATGTATTGATGGATCTCTATCTATCTATCTATCTATCTATCTATCTATCTATCTATCTATCTATCTATCTATCTATCTATCTATCTATCTATCTATCTATCTATCTATCTATCTATCTATCTATCTATCTATCTATCTATCTATCTATCTATCTATCTATCTATCTATCTATCTATCTATCTATCTATCTATCTATCTATCTATCTATCTATCTATCTATCTATTAAACAAACCACATAGATTTGCAGTGTGGAAAATCCTTCATCTACATCAGATAGTAAAAAACTACCGTATTGATATGAAATGATGCATAAAATATACCAAAGCCTGACCTCAATGTGAGAGTGTATTGAGTCCTCAGTTCAACAGTGGTGATCCTGGCACTTCCTTTATCTGTTTTAAATCATAGTCTCTAATATGGTGACATTTCTAGTTTTACTTTAGCCAAAAGTACCTTTAGATGTCTGGACATATTCCCAGTTCTTTAAGAAAATTTTGACAAGCTCATGTAGTTTCAGCTAATCTGTCTGGATTTCTGCATAAAGAATTTTGTTGATTGCAACATTGATTTTTTTTTCCAACAATTTTATTAATAAACGTCTGCAGGATAAGGAGCCGAACATTTCTGGAAAGAGCAGACCATTTCTTGAGATGTTTAAAAAGTGGATTTTTGCAATGGCAATTTATTCCTTTTCTGTGCTAAAACAGCCTGTTATATTTAAACCGTTATCTATTTGCCTTCTATAAAATATGCCTTGTATGTTAGTGCATATTCGGATAATTAGGCTAAGAGGAATTTGCAAAAAGCTCTACAGTATTCTAAATCTAAGGTATTGCTTGGCTATGCATGTTTTTATTGATAGAAGATAAGAACTGGTTTAAATCAAATGTATAATGCAGAACTGCCACCATAATGCACGTATGGTTTGGTTTCATAAACTGTTAAGTTACTCAAGTATGCTATGCTGTTATCAGATTTACACAAGCATGTTGTACTGTTGCCTCCCATTTATGATGCCAGAAGCATGAGCGAATGCAGCAGTTTTTGGAAACGTTATTAGTTTTTAAACTTTGGATAATGGCAAAGAGCTTCATCAAGATCTGTAAAAGAGCTGATCAGAGACGAGAAAAGAGAAACCAATCCAAGGATGCTCAGATTTACCCCTGGCAATTCAAAACACACAAGAAATGAGCCACCTTGAAGGACTAATAAACATCTAGCTTTCCCAGGATGCATGTTGTATACTGCCATACTTTATTTTGCTTTTTTATGGCACTGTATATTTGAATAATGCTGAAAGATTAAAACTTATTAACCCTGCTTTCCTGCCTGCATGTTTGCTCAACGTTACCTGCCTAGGGCTATGTCCAAGCTCCTTTCTCAGCTAAGACAATCAGGAGTGATGGAGGAGAGACATCCCCAAAGGCTGGTAAGTGTGAGAATAGGCAAATTAGTGATAAGTATTAAACAATCTACTGTATGTTCACATTAAAAAGAATCTGTTCTTTGAAAAGGCGTTTGTTTTAAGGTGAGGTGTCCACAAAAGCTTTTCCACAATTAAACAACTTATTATTCCAGGACATCTCTGTCTCGTTTGAAGTCCTCATCAGCCAGTAATGTAAACAAAATGTTAACTTTTCAAGATTTTAGGAGGGATGTTGAATTTTATTAACAGGAGTGGTGAGGGCAAAAATCTGCTGTAAACGTTGAAAAAATTCTGTTACAGTAATTGTAGACTCTGTTTGCTTGGAGGAATGTTAGACTCGTTTACTTGTAACATCTAATCCCTATGTGTGCATGTGTAGCAAAGAGCAAACAATAATGCAAAAAATAGCACCAACATCTGGCAAGAGAGCAAAGCAAAATACTTGGTGGATGACATTTTGCATATATTTTATTATTTTGAATTGGATTCTGTCTTGTTGGACTCCAGTTTTGGTGCAAGTGATCTGGAGATCAAGATTGAAAACAAAAGTGAAGTACCGGCAACCGTTGATCAATCTCCAGTTAATTGTAGTTCTAAAGCCTTTGTGTAACTGTTGTGCCTATGGAAGCGTTCACCTGGGAGGACCACCACCACTTACAATGACAAGAGGTACTATACAGTCTCCCCCGTGCAACCCATGCAGAAGTAGCCAAAAATTGTGAACATGCAGTGAGAGTGGCCAGAGAACCAGCAACAGTCATTTTATTTAATTTATATGTGAAGCCATTACTCCATGTGCTTTTCAGAAAACAGCCCAGCAGCCTCTCAACCAGAGACAGCTAACGTGCAGCGACAATGTACTGCATACAGCAACAGGCATTTTATGTTGATTTATATGAGAAACTATTGTTATTAAATTGTGTCTTGTGTATAATGCACAAGATTTTACAGTAATGTTTCTTGTTAGCCTTAAACGGTTTTTATGATTGTTTAAAATAAACGTAATACAATTTTTGGTGTAATATTTAATAAATAAGTAAAAATGTAGCAGTCAAAAATTTCAGTAGTAAAATTTCACATAGAAAATTCATTTGGACAACGTTTATATAAATATACACACATATACCATATTCAAAGATAATTCAAAATTAAACTAAAACTTCTAACATTTCATTTAGTAGTCCTCATGAAACTAAACTCCCTTTGTGTCCCAACATTCATACCTCCCTTGAAAGTAATGAGAAATTTTTAACTGCTGGCTTAATAAAGTCTGTTTTTGCATTTTAATAGATTAAAAGATCAGCTGATCTGACTTTCATGTTCATTTTGGATTTTTATAAATGTAAAGATATTACAGGTGAATATTGATGATATTATATTACATTACAGTGTTTACTTCAGCCAAATGTTTAACATATAGGTGTGCAGAATAACTATGTGCAGTAGCATCTGCTATTGCCAAACAGCTTGAGGAGGTTTCTTCTAACATCTTCTCTTAATCCAATCAGAACCTCATCATAAATATACTTGATTTGCACAAATGCTTAGAAGACATGAAGGCAGTACTGTTCTGGGCTCGGTTAATCAAGAGTAAATAAAAGAATGCACCATCACTAGGCTTTTACAGAGTAAGAAATATTGAGATGTATGAATTTTATTATCCTCTGTAGCATACCAATGCTAAGGACATGGCATTTGCATATAAAAGCCACTGTTCAGTAACGGAACAGATGCTCAGACTTTTCTTAAAAAATTGTATTGCCTATAACAGATGAGTAAATCTTTAATAGATAACATTTTCGAATGGTTTGATATGAAGAAGCTAGTTTTTTTATCTGATGCTATAACATAATGGATAATACATGACTTTAATTTGAAATTACAATTTGAATATCCATCCATTATCCAACCCGCTATATCCTAACTTACAGGGTCACGGGGGTCTGCTGGAGCCAATCTTAGACAACACAGTGCGCAAGGCAGGGAACAAACCCCAGGCAGGGCACCAGCCCACCGCAGTAGTATACATCATGTGGTGCCAAATACCTGAGTTACTGTAGGGACACTATTGAAGATAATATGAAATCACAAGACTGACAGTGAACTATCTAGAAACTAGGGGGCTCCGCCCCCTGCTCGCTTCGCTCGCCAACCCCTGGTCTTGGGTAACCTGAAATAGATTTGAAAGAGATTATTGTCGGCGCCTTTCGTACTTTCCCGCGCCTTCCGTACTATCTTTGTGGACCTGTGGGGCCTCCATAGCCTCTTCCGTTTGACTCTGAGGTGCAGCGCAGAATCCTCTTTTTTGTGTGGCAAGGCGCCAGCCCACCGCAGTAATTTTGAATATGTTGTCCATAATTCTTTTGTCATTTTTAAATTGTAGCAAAAATCAATTTCTGATTTACTTCTACATATGAAGTATAGACATGATCAAAGAAAAAAAGAACACAAATATGATTTGTGACGCATGTAGATGATACTTTAAAATGAACAGAATATAGGTTTAGAAAAGAATACTGTAGATTAGAGCCCCTTTATTCTTTCTGTGCAAATTTAAAAGTCCCTGTTTAATTTTCTTATTGTAAAACACAGTAGAATATCTCTATAAATCTGTGTGTTAAAGTACACCAATTTGTAGTGTATATGCATTTCCTTTCATTTGGCTCATTGTATGTTATTTGTATTTATTGTAAATATGTGCAATTTGTGCTGTATGAATAAAATAGCACTAACAATTCTAGAATTATTTTTGATTTTTGGTGCTAAAATGCTTAAACTAAACCAGATTTTCAACTAGGTGTCTGGAAGTTGGGCAGCACGGTGGCGCAGTGGGTAGCACTGCTGTCTCGCAGTTAGGAGACCCAGGTTTGCTTCCTGGGTCATCCCTGCGTGTAGTTTGCATGTTCTCCCCGTGTCTGCATGTGTTTCCTCCGGGTACTCCGGTTTCCTCCCACAGTCCAAAGACATGCAGGTTAGGTGCATTGGTGATTCTAAATTGTCCCTAGTGCGTGCTTGGTGTGTGGGTGTGTGTGTGCACGCCCTGCGTTAGCTGGTGCCCTGCCTGGGGTTTGTTTCCTGCCTTGCGCCCTGTGTTGGCTGGGATTGGCTCCAGCAGACCCCCGTGACCCTGTAGTTAGGATATACCGGGTTGGATAATGGATGGATGTCTGGAAGTTTCTGTGAAGTTTCCTAGTTTTTCCTCCCAATAGGTAAATGGGCGACTCTAAATCAGTCCATTGGCTGGATAGATGTATCCAGAAATGATTTTCCATGTTGTGCCTAAATTTGCATAGCTAGATTTTTGTCCATGTCAACCTACAACTGGATTAAATGAGTTTGTTGATTAATAGACAGAAGGGTTTTCATCCCTGAACAAAAAAAAAAAAAAAAAATTACCATTATTAATGTAAGGAAGAGTTCTATTTTATACAAATACTTTTGGGATAACTGTTTGTCTATGGTTTGTGTGACCATGAGCAAGTCACCTGCCTTTGCTCCAATTACAAAAACAGATTGTGTATTTCAAATGTTGTAAGTCACCTTGAATAAAGGCTTAAGTCAATTAGTAAAATTTGTATTTTGCCAGTAAAATTGTAAAGTATTCAGAGTCTTACTCAATGAAGAGTTCTATAGAAAAATAAATTGAATTCAGTTAAGTAGTGTATTGCTTATTAACATTATGGTAGTTGTCCTTGAAAATCTAAAAATTCATGAAGAGGATTTTTGTTTAATTTATTTTAAATGTATACATGATGCTTATTTTCTGTTTTTGAAAAAAGAAAAACTAACATCTCTCTATTAAAAAAAAAAAAAAATCCTGGAGAGAAACAGTAGGGCGTTGAGACGTGATCTTCGCGTTAAGATCACGGAAGACACTTAAAAGACCCACGAGGACCTTAAACATGAAACATTGTGCCAAGAGATTGACCCAGGACCGTCTCGCAATGACGTAGAACATTAGATTCTTGCAAGACATGCCCTACTTACAATCAATATCAAATAAGACCACGGGGCAGCAAAACATTCAGTCGTGTGAAGGATTTGAGCACACACAGATCCAGGGTCTCAGCGCATATAAAGCGTATAAGGACAATACGTTATAAATGAAATGTCGATGACTAAGCGAAGAAGAAAGCAGTGCGGACAAAAGAGACTCAAAAGCGTTAGAGAGAAAAAAGAGCAAAAAAGAAAAAATAATCTAGGTGCAAATTCAGAAAATAAGGAAAGTAATTATCAGCCCGTAACAAGTGGAATTGAAACAAAGCACGTCCAATCGGGCTCAGAATTAAAAGACAGAGTAAAAGACAAAGTAGAACTTCATAAACACGTTCACAAATGTTGGCGCTATACACATGCAGAGCAGATTATGAAAGCAGTGGAATTCGAAAGGCTCAACAAAAAAAAAAGTATATGCGCAATACAAATGTGGAGAAAGTTAAAGAATATGAAAGTAAGAAAATTAGAAAGTATAAAAAAAAGAAAGTAAAGATAGCAGTAGCACAAACAAAGTGAAATTATTAGTCGAAAAAAAGGAAAATAATCGCCACAGACCAGGTGTCATTGAAAAAAAAGCAGGACAAAACGAGGTCAGAAATAAAAACAGAATAGAAAACAAAGTAAAACGTCATAAAGAGGTTACAAAACAAAGGGGCCAAACACATGCAGAGCAAGTTAGAGATAATGAAAACTGGAATTCAAAATACTCAAAAAAAAAAAAAAAAAAAAAAAAAAAAAATGTAGGCGCGAAACACATGCAGAGCAAGATACAGAATATGAAAGCAGAAAAAAACAACAGTGTCAAAAAAAGAAAGTAAACATCGCATTAGCACGAAAAAAGATAAATTATTACTCGGAGAAATAACTAAAAGGCGAATAGAGATCGAATATATGGACACAGGTGATATGTCAGAAGTATGTAAATATTGTAAGGCTTTGAAGTTTAAGTCAGAGAATTTCAAAAATGTGGTTTACCTCACATGCATTTATTGGTTATTTTGCAAAAAAATTATTAACTGCTGATGATGTAGATCGCTTTGTCTGTGCTGAAATTCCAAACAGAGAAACCTATCCTGAATTATGGTACAAAGTCATTAAACACATGTCTCATGGACCTCATTTAAAAGATTCAGCATATTGGGACTCGAAAGATTCCAAATGTGGTTTTCACATAAGTTCTGAAATAAAAGTGAAACTAATGAAATAGCAACAATTCAAAGAAAAAAAAAATCTTAAAAGTGTGTATCCGGAAAACCAAACACGGGAGTTGGCGAGCGAAGCCCCCTAGTTTAATTTTTTTTTTTTTAATTTAATTTTAATAATATGTAAATAGAAGTAGTTTTAGGTAGAGTGACATTTGGGCTCAATTAGCACTGCTGTCTCATAATTTATGGGACCTGGATTTAATTTTCATCCTGGTCACTTCATGTAGAGTTTGCATAATTTTTTATTTTTGCGGAGACTTCAGATTTATTCCACATCCCAATCATGTCAGGCTGGTTATTCTAAAATGGCCAGCTATGACTAAAACTAAATGTGAGTATATTTTGCGATGGACTTAAATCCCCTTCTATGACTGGATGTAGCCTTGTAACCAGTGCTAATAGGATGAATTTAAATTCCCCAGTTCATCTGTAATTTAAAAAGTACTTCTAGAAAATGTGCAAAGATATTTTATATGTCATCTCAGTATTGGCCAAACAAAGTCAGATGCAACCTTTTTGATCAAAAAGAATCAAATACAAGCAAAAAGATTAATTATTAGCATTAAATTATATGAAATGGCAGATGTTTGTTATGTTTTAAAGACGAGTGATTTTAGCCAAAGAATGTATTTAAGTGATTTAAACAATCACATTTTGTTCATTTATTCATTCTCTCCATTTTCTAAACTACAGGGGTAATGGTATTTCTTAGATGTTTACTGGGAATTGAGAGCCAAAAACAATGGTATAATATAGCATAGCATCCTGTAAAAATATTAGCAGCATTAATTTTTATGCATTCTTTTAGTCCAATTGAGAGTAATATTGAATTTCCATTTTATATATAGATAGGTAATAATTTATTTTGCAAATATAAACCTTTGTATGATAGCATATTTTCTATATGTGGCATTAGAGATGGGGAAAATGATAATAGGGATTCAGAAATAGAGGTAATTAGTCAACTTTTAATTATTTTATTGGTTGTTTATTGAGTATATGATCACAACCTATTAAATTAAAGTCACTATATAACTTCATCTGTCCACTTAAAGATGTGGGGATTTGGTTTAATTTTTTTAGGAGAGGCATTTAAGATTATATCATTGTCCATGTCTAAAGCAATTTTAACACGAAATTCAAGGTCTTTTTTTCTGAAACTTCAACATCCTGGAATTGGCGTAATATTGGACTTTCCAAACATGTATTTGGAGTCAACCGTAAATAGAAGGAAACAGAGGAGACATAAAAAGAGTTGGGGTTTTAGTCACAAAATCCCATTTAATTACTTTAGGCATAAAATAATTGAAGTATAGCAGAACACTCTTTGGTAACAATGAGGTATCTTTCAAAACTTGATCCCTCAACTGAGATAAACCTCATGCTTATTAGTAGCTTTATAACCCAGTGCTGGAATAGGTGGAGCTGGAGGTAGGGCAGAAGTGACTTCTATAGTTGTCTTTGGAGGCATTCTCTTCTACTCTAAAACACAAAAACAAAAAATAGGTGAAGATTGCTGAATTGTTTTCCTTCCACATGTACACCCTTAAATTGAACCCCAAAAAAGCACATGAATTTGTGGACTCCATGACACTTCCTAAAAGAAAATAACATGAAGGGGCTGTGGCTCCTTCCACATGTACACCCTTAAATTGAACCCCAAAAAAGCACATGAATTTGTGGACTCCATGACACTTCCTAAAAGAAAATAACATGAAGGGGCTGTGGCTACATTCAGCAATTATACAACCACAGTCTCATACAAGTGTAGCAAATGAATGTCAGCAGTATTACAGAAGCTGTTTGATTTTATTCCAGTCACAGCATTTGGTGTCCCAACAGTATCTGGTGCAGGACAGGACCAACTCTGAATTTATTGCCAGTCAGTGTCTGAGCAAACTCGTATGTACAATCAAAATCGGTCAAAACAGGCCAATTATGTCATTAATCCAGTGCACATGTAGGCAATATGAAAGGAATCCAGAGTATTGAGAAAAAATGAAGTGAGATACCCAGAGAAGTCTGACTCAACTCACAGTTTATTGAACCTTAGACTAGGCAATAGTCTTGGGCGCTCCATGCACCTTACTACTTATATGTGTTCAATTAAGGAAGTTTGGCAGTTATTTTTTGAAGTGATCTTGAAGTGATTCTCTTTATGACCTCCATTATCTTCAGCTCTACTCTACTCTCCCCCCCAACCTCAAGCTGGAAGTCGGCATACTTATTTTTGTTAACTGGCGTTATCTTCTTTTATATTTTCAGGTTCACTTAATAGAAAGAGACACAGTGCTATTAATATACTACAGTCTTATCAGCTGTGATATAATTCTTTGTAATTATTAGGTCGTCTATCTTTTTGAACCTGTCTAGTATTAGGAAGAAGCAGCTGTGGTATACTACTAACAACTTGCACATGTCTGCAAACCACTGTTACACATTTAGTCTTTGATAGGAGCCAACTGAAAAAAAGCAAAAACCTTACTGTGTTTTTATCTGCTGGGAAGGGACACTTTGAATAGTTTCTGAAACTCTAACATAGTGAGGTTAAATGAGCATATTGTATTGTCAAAGTTGCACTGTATTAAATTTTTAAAGAGCCGACATAATTTGAATCTGTAATATCTCTTTTGATTATTATGAACTGGTTTATTCTGTTATATTGGTGCTGTTTTGGTAATAGCACGATTCTCCTATTATACTCTAGTACTGTAAATTAAACATAGAAATATCACATAAAATATGCTTAACATACACTGCTTTCTAGTGTCTAAGCTTTACATAAAACATTAACTTAATGTACTTTATTATTTATAATACTAATAAGATTAGTAAAATTGTTAATTGCATTTTTTGCTTTGTTTTATGTGTTTACATCAGTGTTTTAAACACAACAAATGTGATTTTTTCCCCAATATTGTTTGTGTCATATGTAAATAAGAGAAAATAAAAGATGGCATTCAGTACTTTAGTCTCATGTTTGTCTTCTTTTCCTAAAATTCTTATTTTGTGAGTATATAACAAAAATAACCCTTATTACCTTCTTTATACCAGTATTTGTGCTTGTGTGAGCATATAGTGCCTTTTAACTTGTAAATTTAACACTCTTTTTCATAGTCCTTCCTAAAAAGAAAAAAAATTATAAACCTTTAAAAAAAATGTAATTCCAAATGTTGAGATGTAAGTAATCATCCCAATCACAAAATTCAATTCTTCGGGCTATTACTGCATGTAGTCTTTTTGGACAAGTCTCTGTCAATTTTACACAACATGAAGGGGGAAGATTTGCCTATTCTTTCTTCTAAAATTGCCCAAGCTGTGCCAGGTTAGTTGGAGAGCAGCAGTGGGCAGCAATTTATAGGCCTAAGAGCAAGGCTTTGACTGGGCCACTCAAATCAGTTTTCTTCATTTTAGCCCACTCCATTGTTGCTGTTACAGTTTCCAGCTGAGAGACAACCTTCCTCCCCAGTTTAAGCTTACTTGCAGATAGTAGCAGGTTTTCCTCCAGGATCTGTTTAGGTTGTGCAGTCTTCATCAATCCTGAAGAGATTGCCAGTCCCTGTTGCTGAAAACCATCCCCACAACATGAAGCTACCACCACCACATCTTACAGCTGATGTGCTGTGTTAGATTTATGCCACACATAGTGTTCAAGCTCCTCTTTGGTCTCATCAGATCACAAGTTTTTATGACATCTTTGCTTTACCTTTTATAAATTCTTTACAGGTAAATACACTTTTTTTCTTTTTTTTAGTAATGCCTTAGAAATTATTGAGTCATTAATGTCCCATCTAATCACAGTAACTGACTTTTGCAGTTGAAATGACAATTGGTGTCACCGTAGCCTGACAAGTGTCATTCTTGACCTGTGTTTACAGGGTTGACCTGACATAGGCGGTGGGACTTAGTTTTGTATCTTTTTTCCCACTTTTGTGTGATGGATTGCACTGACGTCTGAGTGATGTTCAATGCCTTTGAGATGGTCTTGTACTCTTACCCAAACTTGTGCTTGTTTGCATTTATATCCCTAACTTCACTTGAATACTGTTCTGTCATCATTTTGGTTTGCTTTATGGAAAATCTATTATGCTATTGGATCTCAGCAAGAGAAGGGTCTATTTAACTTAATAAATTTATTAAAAACAGATGACCCTCCCATTTCTTTCACCAGTCAAGACTATATGTAAATTTGGTGAGTTGTTAAGGTAATACATGACACCAGTGTAAAGTGAGCTTTATATTTACAAACATAATAAATACTTTTTTAATCTTACAATTCTTTTTTCATCTTGTTTCTTTTAATTTGCCATCATGTACACTGTTTTGTAGATCAGCTAGAAAAATGTTTACTTCCAAGTATTTTAAGATTTAAAGCCGAGACTGTTAAATGTCAAAGTAGTTTTGGATGCCAAATACTATTTGCAAGGCATTGTAAATGGAGTTAGTGAGTGAGCTGTGTCAGCATACATCAGTTAACAAGGAAAAAAAGTTAAAAGTTTTTCCATACTGAAAACAATAAGATAAGAATTACAATATTTCAGTTGCATAGCCATCATCAAGTATTTGGTATAAAGACTGCACACCTGAAATGTTGAGTCTAGTACACTATTTTCTTTCCAACGTGAAAATATACACTTAGTGCTCCTTCCACCTATAAGTAATCTCTCTTATTATTGTCAGTGTTTCTCTACCCT
The DNA here is from genome assembly GCF_900747795.2 of Erpetoichthys calabaricus. Lineage (NCBI taxonomy): Eukaryota > Metazoa > Chordata > Cladistia > Polypteriformes > Polypteridae > Erpetoichthys > Erpetoichthys calabaricus. The sequence continues at coordinate 202,696,940 of NC_041398.2, forward strand.
TGCTAAGGACAGCTGAGTGATGTCCCACCTACCCTTCCTGAGTGGTTGAATGTTTTTTCCAGAATCTCTGTGAGGAATTTGAAAAGTCAGTATCCATGGCCTTACAAAACACCACCTACACAAGGGCTTTCATTTTGGCCATTAATGCAGCTGTCGTCTTTTTGGCCTGTAGTATGTCTCAGTATAATCGGCATACTATAACTGTGTATCGTGTGAATGTATTGAATTTTTTATGTTCAATGTTTGTTTTTTTATTTTAGTTTATTTGTACTTGCTCACAGTGCATTTTATGCTGGGTTTATATACTGTATGAAAGTTCACTTTATATGAATAAATTGAATTGAAGGTTTCGTGTGAACTGAATGATGTAATTAATACAACTTTTAATTTTCTCATTTCATACAGCTGCCCATCTACTAAATGTGTTTTTTTTATCTTTATATATAAACACATAGAGTATGTATCACAGAGTTCTTGATATTTTTTTCCTTTGATACCCATGATCCATCATTTACAGTGTGCATGCACAGATTTACTCATGGGTGCATACAAGTAAAATGATAAATTTTGGATCAAATTTAGACTTAATTTGCAGAAGTATATCAGCTAGGTATAAAGATTCTGTGTAATCTTTGTAGATTAAACAATAAGAAAATTAACAATCAAATAGTCAAAATATCGTTTAACTTATTACAATTTACTGTAGTTCACAGTGGAGTTGGTGAATGTGATGCTAATAGTAGTTAGATATACAGCAACTTTTGCAATATGGCAAAATAAGGGTTAACAGTAAGATATTTGCATGCTGTACAGTTGCCAAGACTGCAATAAAACAAAGCGGAAATGTGTAAGTGAAAGGTATACATTATCTAACAAGATATGGTTTCTGCCTGCTACAATTTGTTTGAAAGACGAAATCAAAACCTTTCAATAATCACTCCATACTGAAACAGTGAGAGAGCTGCAAATGCGATTTATAGAATAGTGTTTTAGGCAGAAGATGAGGAAAGAGATTTATAGTGCTATAACACTACATCTACTGTCCAAGTGCTCTAAGTGTAATGCCATCTATATTTATTTTTTTACATAATTTGCTTTGTGTTTTCTGCCAGTCATCACTAGTTTTCCTTGTATATGAAAACTGAAAACCTGGCTTTTCAAGTGAGTTTCAAACTTGATGTGGCAAGTGAGGTAATCGCAGAGCATTTCACATGTGATGAAAAGGCAGATGGTGAGCCATAATGAAGCAGTGCAGTAAATGCAGATAATTCTTCAAATAAAAGTGCTGAGTGTGCAGGACCATTGTCATTATTTCCTTTTGTACAATAAAAATTAATTTTATTTCAAACTAACCAATTTTGTTTTTGAGTTACTATTACTAGCAGCCCTTAATGCTTTGCAAAGCCAGCATGACATCACAGAACTGTAGCAGCCTGTATTAGATGGGATAATCCCCCACCCCCTGAGTATTTAACTGTGATCCTAGTAGTAAGCTAAAAATTAGTGGAAAACTTGAAAATATATTTAAACACAAAACCAGCACACAGAAGGAAACTAGAAATGTGTTGGTCTATTCATGTCTTAAGGTAAATGACATTTTGTTTGGACTTGTATGTAATATGTGAGCCTTCCCCTTTATAATATTACCCAGAGTGCTTTGCAGTTGATGCAAACAGTAAGGAATAGCAGCAGTAGTGAATGAGCTAAAGTGTCAAGGAAGAAAAAAAAATGGAGAGAGGGTATCAGCTGTTGAATCTTTGGGTGTCAAGCCTTAGTGAATTCACATTTACTGTCTGCAGGAAATTTTATTGTTCTGAATTCTAATTCTATTAAACGGCTCAGGTCACATTTTTGACCACAAATATTGGCCTAGCATAGTTGGCAGATGTCTCTCTGGCTGTCAGGGCACTTAAAAGGCCATTGCACCATTATAATCCACTTAAAGCTAACTCAGTTTCTCCTTCCCCATTGCCATCAGTGCATTTTGCTGAATGTGGCAGAATTCCTGAACATTTCTGCGATTTCGCTGAATTCGAGTCGAAGTGAATCCAGAGGGGTTCACTCATCACTTCTAGCGTTGGTAGCCTCTATTCTATTTCCGTAAAACTTAGGAATGTAAAATGTCTGCTTTTTCAAATACATAGGACACAATCACTAATGAAAAAATATTGAAACTTCAGAAAAATATTAACATAAACAATATTCTTAATCAGTGTGTTCGTATGTGGTTCAGAGTAGATTGAGACACCACCTAAGGGCCACCTGCTAAATGTGGGTTTGTTATTGCCAGTTCCTAGTCAGAGATTACAACGTGTTTATAATTACAGCATAGAACTGAACAGATTCAAATGTTTCTGTAGGGCTATTTTGTCTCATTTCATTGTTAAGCTGCTTAAGAAATAAGGAAGAATCAAGAGATGCCAATAAGAAGATGAAAGGGAAAAACACAGCATTATGTTAAAGATTATGGCAATTCAAACTACATGCTGCTGATAATTTCCAAGAGTTGCCCACTGCAGAAACTTTGTTTTCAGGAACCAATGAATTCCTGTATGGTGTAAGCCCTGGCCACTTTTGTGTCTTGCATTCCCACCATGCAACATATACTGTAACCTTTATGAAAAATATGTGATGTGCAAAGTGAGGTGTGTTCGTGAGTTCACCCCCTGCACCTTATTTCTTCAAAGCAAGCCCACCTTAACGTGGGAGATTATTGCTCTGATGTGGCACACCAGGAAGACAATTATGACGATTAAAATGTTATGCTAAAGGTGGTACAATTAAGAGTTAATGGGGGACTGCCATGCCTTTTTGTTTTGAAGAGATTGCACATGGGAGTTGATTAATTGATTCGATGCGGTGCATGGTGGTACTAAGCAATTTGTAAGATGGCACCAGTGCTTGTGGTCAACCAATCAATTCATTGCCTGAGCCATACCCACGATAGTTCCTGCTTGAACGAAAAGTACATACCCTGGAGTAGGAGCTTAAGAAAAACATTACTAGGAACTTAAAAACGGCCCAAGTTCCTGCAGAGGGAATGCCACAAAAGTTGCTGACTTTCTAAAATGTTCTTGATTTCTGAAAAATGTTCCTGCAGTGAGAAAGTGCCTTAAGTCTCCTTGTTTAAAGTGAAAAATCTTTGTGTGGAGTGCATCCACTAAGGTGATAGTTTCTGACTGAGTGTTAGTGAAATGTTTTAAGTTTAGACTAAAACAGTTGAAGAAAGGGCTTTCCCATTACTGAGATGGCATCTTTAAAAATTTAGAGTCCAAAATGTTGTCCAAAATGTTTGTCACATATTGCAGTTTTCCATTCATCCCACATAAAGATTATCTTTCACTCCTCTCTCCATTCTTGGCAGCTGTCTACATTTATAGAAAAAAACCTATTTAAAACGAATAAAGGTTAACAAAAATTTAAGTTCAGTTTTGAGGGAGGAAGCAACTTTATGTGCAGTTGTTAAAGGGGCTGCCTAGTAGATCTGATGTTTTCCGAGTTCAAATCCTAGATTAGGCAGTGTAAAGTTGGTCTGTTCTCTTTGTGCCCTCATAGGTCTTCATCTTGTATCGCACTGACAAGAAGATTAGGGTTACTGACAACTCTGAATTGGCCATGCATGAGGTTGAAGTTGTCAGTGTTTGGTTCAATAATGATGTGATCTGACCCAAGCCTCTATAACCTTTGTATTAGAACAAATACATTTGGAAAAATCTGTGCATGCACTTTCCTGAACAATTTGCTGTAGCGTTCTGCCAAGTTGTGTTCTGTGTTTATTTTTAAATGTGCTTCTTGGATTTCCAGTTATTAAAACATGGGCCTCTGTCCAGCTGGAATTTTATCCTAGAAATTCTCTCTTCATGCACAAAATGTTTTTTTAATAGTGTGCTAATAAAGCAATCTCTAGGTTTCTCAAATTGCATTTTTCTCTATAGTTTCTCCTTTTCCTCTGTTTTCTTCTAACAATGTATTAAGACCTCCAGTGTTTATTGCCTATTTTGAGTCTTTCTGTTGCATAAAGAAGAATCTTCTGTAACCATTTATTGCTGTGAAAAGTGGGTGTTTTTTCTTTATGAAACAGTCTGCATCGATGACTGCTAGCCTTCTTAACATGATAGGTTACTGTGACTGAAGTAATCCACCTGGTGTATATGTACTTTATATACACTTTTTCCTTAACCTTTAAAATTTAAGAAACAGTACATATTTTACATTAGTTAAGTAATAATGAATGTGCTGTTTGCATGAGGTACCTACAAATAAGTATAAAATTTATAATATTTTATTCTTAAACACTTCCTTTTTAGCTTAAAGAAAGATGTGTTTGCTTTCATTACACATCCATTTTTATCGTGCAAATATAAAATATCACTCCATAAAAAAAAGAGATTAAAGGTATTATTACTAATCATTTGAGATTTAGTATTTTTATTACTTTCAAAGGATGTGAATTGTTTCCAGAAGAAACTATATAAAAATGGATGTGAAAATAGTAACTAGAAAAATGTATAAAGGTCAGTTCTGTAGCCAAGCCCCGTTTAATGCAAACAAAAAAAAAATCAAGCAGAATGCAACAAAAATGATTAAGACACTCAGGTCTTAGCACTGGCTTCTTCGGCCCAGAGAGCACTGGCTTCTTCTGCCCAGAGAAAGCACTTCCAAGGGCTCCAAAATGACACACTAGCATCTCCCTTTTTGTTTGCAGCCAAAGCCAATTCCGAATCACAGCAATCTTCAAGTTGTGGCCTATCTGCACTTTGCTCTACACTGTCCTAGAGGTGTTTGACTGCAGATAAGCTGAAATAACACCTTTTAAGATTAATGTAGAGCCCAGCTTGCAGTAATATGCAGAAAACGTTAATAATGTTCAGTAGGTGATCTTTCCAGGTGCTAGGATAGATGACCCCATTATCAAGGTGTTCACCACTTATAGGCATTATGGGGCCTTGGCAGTTTGTCCACCAGATGCTGGAAGTTCTGCAGGAGCACCAATGTAACTCAAAGGGTAAGATATGGTAATGCCAATGCCCACTAGTGGTGCTAAACTTTTTTCTTTTTTTTTTTGGCAGGTTCCAGTAACACTAGAATCCTTGAAACCTACAAAAAAAACTTCATCAGCGTCTTTTGTTTTGTAAATGTGTAGATCAGCACAAGCAGCCTGCTGTGCCATCCCCTTCTTGACAGCGCTCAACTCGGGCAAAAAGTTCTTCCAGATCAAGCTGAGGTTCCTTGTCTATGTGTGAGGTGCCTGGAGTTGTATAGGGTAAATAATGCAGTATATCGTTATTTGCAACACATGCATTTCATGTGTGTTCCGTGTCTATAAAGATCTGGGTAAGTGTAAGATGAAAGGAAATGCGAGGCAAATCAAAGGCTTCTTCTTTTTGAGCTCATACATCATCCGCATGGCACTTTCAGGTCTAAACACTAGAGTGGCGATTTGCTCACATACTGAAATGACTTTAGATGGAGGTGGAAGTCCCATTTTACTTATGGTGCCAACTCGGGAGTTTTGCCCGAGTTGACCTCCATCAAGGGGGGGGGGGGTGTGTGTGTGTGGGGGGGGGTTGATACCAGGCTGCTTGTGCTGATTGACATATTTACAAAATAAAAGATGCTGATGGAGAGGTACGAAGGAATTTAAGGTGGGCTGGGATTCTAGTGTTAAGGGAATTTGCAAATAATATCCTTCATTATGTTAATGGTGGAAAGGAATGGAAACTTTTCCAGCTGCTTGACCAAGTTGTCCACTTGTGGCATGGGGTAGTCATCAACATGGAAGACAAAGTAAAGTCGACAGAAGTTATTACCGAAACTGCAACGGCTGTGAGGCATGAGAACTAATATGATAAGACCGGACGAGATCTGTTGCTTGCTTTAATGACTCCCAAGGTTTAGCATCCTCTCAAGCTCTACTTGGGCCTTTTGTACCTCCAGGAGATGGTATGGCCTTTCTCGCACAACCCCTTCCAAGTTGGACATGATGTCATGAACAGCCAGAGTGGTACACCCTGGTATGGTGTTAACCACAGCTTTTACCAATTTAATTACATTTTCTAATTACCGTCTGGAGAGAGTTGCTCTCATTCTGTCCAGAGCTTCAGGAGATTTGTATTGAGCTGTTCAGGGGTTTGTGGTTTAGCTATTTCTCAAGGTAATCCATGAGTCCCTTTCTCTTCTTAACTTGGCAGGGTCCGTGCCAATAGGCTATAAATTTAGAGTGGGACGTTCTGTGGTCCAGCAACCGAGCTTGGCTTTGTTGCGTATGTGCCATGTGATTCTGCAACACCTGATTTTAAGTCTTTTTTTTTTTTTTTTTTTTTTGAGTAACTTGGCCTCTTCTCTGATCTATAAGGACTTTTTCTGGAATATGACGATCTGCTCAAAGGAACAGTCCATTATGGAGGGGTGTGGCGGAGGGTAAGAATTGGGGCTTGTTCCTGCCAGAGAATTTCATGCAACTGGCATTCCAGGCAGGAAGATTTTAAAGTGTCAGACCTCTTCATTAATACCAGGGCAGTAGAACCTCATCTTGATGCATTAAAGGGTTTTGTTCACCCGTAGGTGACCACGGAGGTAGTGGGCATGTGCTAGTTCACAAACCTTCCATCTGTAGGAAGGTGGAACAAGAAGCACCATTGCTCCTCCCCTTGGTGATTCACCACCCAGATTAAGAGTTTATTATACAGGACAATGTAAGGTCCAGGTTATATGGCATCAGTAACTGACAAGGCATTTGTATCTGTCAAGAAAAAAATAGGGAAATATCAGTACATCTCATAAGTTACTAATAAGTAGCTTGCAGAATTCAGAAGTCGTTTCTGCTTTGTATGCCATGTGATATACAGTACATCATCATCTCTAATATACTGGGTGTGATTTTTAAGGATTTGTGTCCAATTTTATGTTGTACAATTTCATGTTTTCTTCATTGCAAGGTTATAATTGCTTTCAACTCATCCATAAGACATTTTAGTAATTTTACAGAATGAAGGGGTAAATGGATAATTTCATCCAAATGAAAAATAGGTTATATCCTCTAATGGGGGACCCCATCTGAATTATGAAGTACTTATCTAATGAAATATTAAGAAGCACTTAGATCTTCTGAACAAATTGAACAAATATCTTTATTCATCCCCCTGGGGAGCTTAATGAAACTGAGTATGTGTTACTCACCCATCCTCCTGCTGCTTTGCCTCCTATCCTCTATTCCTTAAGAGCTGTGGATTGCATTGACAAAACTGTTTTTCAGTCCTCTGCATTTTCCTCTGGTGGATACTAATCAGTTTAGTTTTTTTCAAGGAGAATTTTAGCACATTATTGAAGAAACCAATTAGACACATCTTGCAGTCATGACACACTGGTCAAACATTACCTGATGCTTTAATAAAATTGGATATATTCTCAAAAAATGTTTCATCTGATGTGTGTTTTTTTTTTCTTGTCTGCACAATTTTACTTTTGCTTTTTATGTCGTTAATGACATTTTTATTGAGAGTTTATGAAAAAAAGTGTCCTTTTTGAACTACAATGTTGAAAGTGGAGTCCCACATGTTCTGTCTAAAACCATACTAAAAGATTGAAGTTACTTTTAGAAACTAAAACTACATAACATTAAATTCTCACACTGATTTAATCCACTTCAGAGTTTCAAGCAGGTCTGGGTTTTGTTGAGAGATTGGCAGAGCCTGTCCCCGCAGCATTGTGCTCAGGGGACCAAACGATAACCATAGAAAAATATGAAACAAATAACTACAAACTAGCAATGAGTTACAACAGTCTCACCGTACTCAGAGTACCAATTTTGGGGTGCACATTAGCAATGAAATGAAGTGGTAGCATGAGACTGGCTTGTTTCATTGTTTGTTTGAAGTCGCAGCACTGGGTGCAGCTAGAAAAAAAAAACATTTTTTGTTTGCTATTTCTGTGCAACCATAAGGAAGATAAAAATGCCTTTTAAACAGTAATAAATCTTGCGACCCTGTGAAATAATAATGCATGTGTTTTCTTTCTCAGGGAGGGCACTTTTATGGCATGTTTTGGATTGTAGCTCCTGGACATGGCTAATACTTCAGGCAAAATAGCCATGTGGCACTGCTGGAAAGGGATCACTGTTATACACCCAGTGGCAATACTTATGGTATTCTCATTATGGTTAACTAAAGTACCCCTCAAATTAAAATATTTTTTTTTTTCTTTTTTAAATGCATCCAGGGTTGAAGGCTGTAATGCCGATAAGGGCAGGATACCCAAAGCAGCTCCACAAAGATATTACTGTACACATACATGCATTAAGCTTGTTACATTTCTGTAATATGCGCTGACCTTGCCAAGCATTATGGGGCGCTGGGGGGAAACAAGTGTCTGACTAAGCTGGCCATAAAGCAAATTTACAGGAAATTATTCTGCAAACAAGGTCGTCGCCATACACCGCTTATTCAACACTAATAATGAGTACAAATGAATTGTAATCTGTTTTGTGTGTTCTGAAAGTTTCATAAAGGTTTCAAAGCTACAGTTTTTGATTGTTTCTTGTTGTCTCCACAGTCCCACCACATACGTGCTTGAAGAAGATGAACCCCGTTTCATGGAAGACGTGGATTACAGTGCAGAGAGTAATGATGAGGCAGATGCAGATCTAAATGAGAATTTAGGAGATTATGACACTTGTACACAGGAAGATGTGCTGTCTGACTTGGAGACCATAGAAAGACATCTTCACTGATAATTCATAGCTTGAAGGAGCAAAACCTTTACAAAGCAAACTTGATTTGTATTAATCAAAGAATAATGAAACATTCTTTTTTTTTTTTTTTTTATCAAGTTTCCATTTTAAGTTTGTTAAACATTGTACTTAATATAATAAATGTGAGTAGTTCCCTGTTTTTAAGCTTTTAACTATAGACATCATACTCGTAGATCACTTGTAAATTTGTTGCATGCCTGGCAGTCTTTCTTTCTTTTCTTTTCTTCTTTCTTTCTTTTTTTTATTTTTTATAAATCATTCTTAACTATGACATTGTCTCTGGGTCGGCAGGTTCACGTGCATGTTCTAATGCGAAAGGATGCAGATCTGTACAGCTTTATTGCTGTAGTATTAAATAATATGTGTATAACTTGAAACATTCGCTGTTTAACTTATTGTGTTGAAATAATCTCAAGCTTGCTTTAAATATATGTGAAACAGAATACATTTATATAGACTTAAAGGTATATGCTTTTTATTTCAGTATCATTTAATCAATCATATAACAACATCTTTAACAGATTATTTGCTTAGACATTCTATATAAATTGTACTTGCTTTTTTATGCTTTATGTCTACTATTTAAAATCTTATAATATTCATTGTAAATGTGAAATGGATTATTGTTGCTAATCATGGTCAGACAACAGTAACGTCATACATTTTGCAAAAGACTCCTAGAGAAGCTGCAGTATTTGTAATAAATTGTACAAGTGCAGTATTAACATGAGAATCACTTCAGCCATCACAACAAATGTCTGTATTAACAATGGTGTAATTAGTACAGCTTAAATATTGGTTGTAAGTCTTATTAAAGGCATGAGAAACTCTTCAAAGCAAAAAGATCTTTGTTTGTAATTAATTGAAATGAGTTGTGTTTCTCTGGTTCTGTTCTCTTTTTGATTTTAGGTGAAGTTTCCATGTCAAATACAAATAAAATATCCTACAGCAACTACATAGTTAGGTTTATTTGATGTCTTGATATGGCAATTTGACAATGGATACCTAGGCATAATTAACACCAGGGTCCACTTTTAAAAGAATACTGTGAGGTGTGGGTCACCGAGGAGGCGACTCTCCGAGAAAATCCACTTTATTGTAGTGAAAACAGGAACAGTCTCGGCATTTATTTAATTGGGAGCGTTATCAGTCATCTTGCAGTAACTCCCTTCTTTATTTTAGGAACAGATAGCCTCCCTCATCGGGTAGTTCAGTGGCTGTGGATCAATGACTGGAGCCAGCGCATACTGGAGGAGAAAAGACAGAAAAAAGAGAGCAAGGCCAGGCCTAGTCGCTGGTTTTAAATGTTTCGTACATCAACCATCGGACAACAGACGCATTATGCAGTGAGCCTGCAAGTTTGCAGTTGCACTGACTGCAGACAACCAATCCTTGCATGCATTAATAAGAGTTTTGGCACACAGCGCAGTTGGGGATAGGGGTGGGAATGGAGGTTATGAGATTTCTGAGAACCTGACAATATACATATATACTGGCATGTGTTTGTGTATATTACATAATTCTGCTGAAGCCAGACTTCTAATAACCATGAGTAAATTTTCTTTAAAACTGGGTGGGAACAATTAGACAGCTCACTGAGTGTCACATTTCTAAACCAATTCAATGCCTCATGGAGGCAGTGCTCAAAGCAAGGGCAGGGATTTTGAACTAAAAATATCGGCGGTGCTTTCATTAAACTAGTCTGACAGTGTGCGAGATTCTGTTTACGATGAAACGTGTACAGTCAAAGTCTCCAAAAAAAAACAAAAAACCCTATTATACATATAAATGTGTGTCGTGTGCAAAGAGGACATTGCTTGTTTTAATAAACATAACCTGATGCAAGGCAAAAACCTTTCTGTAGCATCAGATTTTACATTGGCATCAGTTAATGAATGGTAAAAGTGAATATATGTTGTCCTGGTTTCAGTGTGAGCTCTCTTTTGTTCATTGTTACGATTATTGTCAATGTAAGATTGAAAAAAATGGCAGCTAGATGGGCGTCGGTAAGCACGTAAGTAGTGATATGTGCGAAAGAAAAAAAAATACATTATTTTTTGCATACAAAACAAAAAAATTAAAATGTCTGTTGCAGTCGGTGCAACAACATGCAAGCACGTGAACCAGTCGTCTAGTAACAGCAAGTGAGGAAGGTGTTTATGTGCACAGAGGTAATCCGCTCAGAATAAGTGAACATACATGTGTATTCATACATTTAATCTTACGTGTGCTGAGAGGTAAATTTAATCTGCCCAGTTTAGGGTCACTGGATGCCAGTGATTTCTCACAGCAGCACTGGGTGTAAGGCAAGAAGCAAAAGTTCTGGACGGTGGGTGCATTGATCCTTTTCAGTGTTCAATCACACAGTCAAGCAGAAAAGATTAGGCTGTGTGCACTCTAGTAACAGAAATGTATTATTAAAGCATATCTTTGGCGTTAATCCTGTCATTTATTGAAGATTTCTTGAAACAGTGTGATCTGGTGGCACAATCTGGAGGCTCTGGTTTGGGATAGGAAAGGGTCTGGATGTTATTTACTTCACAAAGGACTAAATGTATTTTCTTAATTGAGACACATTTTATGTATTCATTGTTAAAATAGGTAATAATAACTTAGTTAAATATGCTGAAAAATACTGATCAATTCAGAAATGCACAGACACATGCAAATTCCACGAGCCCTGTGCTATCACTCCTGCCTATTTGTTAAACAGTCTGTATTAAACTTTAACCTAATAAATGTGCATCTGTAATGTTAGTTAACTCTTTCAGGGGTGATGTCAACTTCTGTCAAATGGAGGAGTTGACGAACTGTAAATGGTGACAAAACCAACCGTTGGACTCTTGTTGCTAGAAGGAAAGTTAGCGTCATTGGTTTGACCGAGATTTCCTGGGCTCGTGTGAGTAGCACGGCGCAAACAACGGCAAAAATGGCCCTGACATAATGGCGAGAGATCAAAGCGAATGCATAAAGCAAAATACTCCACGGACGAAACTTTGCCTATTATCTCTGAACTGGACTATGACTTGCCGAACTCCAATTTTGATACAAGTGATCGAAAATGAATGTGAGGTTCCAGCTTCAGCTGACTGGTCCCCAGCTAATTGTGGTGGTGCTGAACAGGTTCATGTAGGCTGACACGCCTACGGCAGTGTTCACCAGGAGGACTGCCACTTAACAATGGCAGTGCAACCGTGACCCCTACTGCTGCTGCCACCCCAGCCACGCAAAGACAGCCTGGTAGCAAGCCTGCATCACATTCTTGGCAAACTGGCAGCCGCAGAATGCAGCAACAGACATGTTGATTTCTGTGTGAAACCACACTGCTTTTCAGAAACTATGTTCTTTGTAAAAAAAATATTCAGCCCTCAAAGAGTTAAATTTGTGTTACTTGATTGCAAGCCTTGTACCTTAATCTTTCCCTTTGATAGCTGTCAGTAGAAAACTGATGCAGGCATGTGCACGACAACACTGGTACTTTTTTTTTTTTAAAGTTTCAATAAGCTGCCTTATCCAGGAAGAGACATTGAATTTCTGTTAAAATGCTTCTAAAATGTTCTTTTCTTTTATCAGTGTTTTTAGAGCACTACACTTAAATTCAGTGGAACAAGCATTTGGCTAAAAAATGCTTTAAAATCGCTGCATGCAAGAGTTTAATAAACTGCTCGCTGCTAAAACACTTGATATGAATAGTGTCATTGAAAATAAAGGCAAGTAACTTTTAAAACAATTCAGTAGCACTTAAACACTAGAAAAACACTTAGGTGTGAATGGGCCCTTACTCAGAACTAGATCATCCCACAGACATCTCCCCCTAATTTCACTCTGTTCCAGTGATCTCTCCCTCTACACTGGCTTCCTCTCCTTTCTGGCATAATATATTCACAAATGTTCGATTTTGCTCCAGGAGTCCCAATTATTAGTTCACACAACTCCAAGTACTTTATAGACTCCACCCCACCTCTCGTTTTCTTAATGGGTATCTCCTCTAGTCTACTTTGCCACCTGTGTTCTGCTCGATTTGCCTGGTGTTCTGTCTCCTTTCTTTTTCTGTGGCACCAGTCTTTAACTTTCTAACTTCATTCCTTCCTGTGACTGTTACCCAAGACCCTTCTCTTATTGAGCTTCGTTATTCTCAACTCTCACTTCTCCAGTGTTGCCAGTTTAGCAGCCATATTGCGCATTGGCTTTTAATGGAAATTCCCAGGACCCATCACTTTTAACGGTTGGCATTCCTCATTTTTTAATTTATTCACTCTCTTGAACTGTGCTCATGCTGAATCAATCGTGCTTCACTTAAATCCATCAAGAACCGATCTGTCTCGGTTCAGTCAATTAGAACATGGTGCTCTGGGCCTTACTAATAGTGTTATTTGTATTATTCTAGTTGGCTTGGATGTTTATTTTAGTTTCCTAGTATTTTCCCCTCATCAAAACATCAGTCTGTTTTTATTTTGGTTTTTGTTTTTTTGTTTTGTTGCTTTGGCTATGATTGGGGATGGTGCCACTGTGCTACACTGTTCCCTTATAACTTGGATTGCCTTCAGGTTTCTTGTGTATTCATTTTGTTTTAAAGATTTTCATTGTACTATAAACACATAACGTATAATTTAGTTTTGTTTTTTTTTCCTTCCAAGGATTTTTCCCAAATAATTCAGGAGCCGTGAGCACTGCTAAACAAGATGTATGGAAACGGGTGAGAAGAGCATCAGGTAAGCTGAAGTTATGTCTTTTAATGTGTTGTTTATCATGGATCTAGATTACAGAATTAATCAAAAGACCATCAAAACTATACAAAACCAGCTGCAATAATATGAAGATACAAATTAAACAACATCTAGGCTATTTCTCAAAAATTATTATTATTAAAGCCTCCATGTCACAAAGATATTGTATTCAAAAAATTGTAACATTATTACAAGAGCACTGCGGCTTCCATAAATTGAGCACAAAGGCTTCCAACATTTTAAACAGTTTTTAAACAGTAAGAAGGACAGGTAAATGCCAATAAAAACATCTTATAAGTAACAGAATCCAGAGGTTCAAGATAACCAAACATGTCCAAGAATCAAACTTCTGTTAGGAATATTCACATCGTAGTCCATCGGGCCGAATTGCTTCAGGACACATCCCTTCATCAGGGCCGAACAACCTAAAACAAAAGTAAAAGTTTTCAAAGCACTTCTCAGACCAAGCATCTAAGCAACAGAAGAAACTCCTGGACTACAAATTAGTGTTTATTTTGGCACTGACACTCTGATTGTTAGACATTCTAGACATTCATGAATTTTGCCCATTTTTTTTTTTTTTTTTTTACTATGTTTCATCTTCTCATCCTGTATTTTCAAGTCACTGTCAGTTTTTCCATTGCAGGCAGAACAGATTGTTCTCTCTGTAACACTCTTTGCTTTGAGATAGTTATGTAGCATGGTCCCCTAGCTTAGTAGGCTATGATGATAAGATAACATTCCTTTACTATGTCTCTAGCTCCTAAGAAAAAGAGAAGTTGTTCTGCCCCTTCTTCTGTAGTTTATCACTGTGTTACTGGACCAGTCCAGCCTGTCATTGATTGGACCACCAAGTATCTTGTAGCACTGCCCCATATCTACTCCCTTCATTTGTTTTCATCCAGATGCCATTGTGTAGTAGGTAAGATCAATCTCATCTCCCTTACTTCCTAATTTTTAGGTAACTATAATATTGTTAAATTGATTTTAGCTCCCACAGCAGTAGTAGTTGGAAGCAAGTCTATTGCTTCTGTAAGTTGTTATGGTACTGCAACACAAAATGGTCAAAAAATGTGAACAGGCCTCAGTATAAGCAGAAACCAGATCAGGACTACACCAGAAGCAGGCCTCACCCCAGGCAGCCTACTCCCAAACACAAAAGGCAAACCTTAAGGAATTGCACAAACCCAAAGTGAGGCTCAGGCTTTTAAAAGATAAAAATACCCTTTGAGGGAGAGGATACCCATAAACCCCAGGCTGAAGGACAAGAACAAAAGAAAGTTCTTTAAAAATTATAGAATTTATTAAATAAATAAGCAGAAAAATAGTAAGACAATAAAAAAGCAAACTTAAGAGAAAATGGCAACCCAAAGCAAACAAACCGTTAACCACAAAAACAGAGGCAAAAATCTACTAGCCAGAAAAAAAATCCAATCAGGACTTACTAAATGATCCAAATGCTGCAACACTCAATGTCTCCCCGAGGGACCTAACACCTCAGCCTGAATACAGAGGATGTGGGTGGTCCCTCTGCAGTGATGTTACAATGGGTGTCAACCCATAAAATACAAGGATCATAGCCATAAAACAAATACATATCCCTCCATCACCAACCCCTATAACATGCATGTCTTGACCTCATGCAGACATGGGGAGCAGCCTGGACATGATCTCCAGTCTTCTTGTTGCGAGGCAGCAGTGTACTACCATGTGACCATACAAATATACACAATGCATAAATAATAATTAACCAAAACCATATTAACAGAAATTACAAAATGACAACACAAGAAAAATAGTAATTCAACAACAGAAGTGATTAAAAAATAAAATGTACTTATGACAGGGAATAAACCTTCACTTAAACATAATACTGAGGGCCTTAGCAATCTTCCACAGACACGGCTATCACGCTTCCGGATGCACTTCAATGAGTCGCATCACTGGGGGGGTGGGGGTCCCAAAAGAGGTCAAAAATCTCACAATATGAAGAAGAAAAGGAAGATTCTGCTTCTGATTGATAACTGTGCTGCTCACAGCATGCTTCTTCATTTTGATAATGTTCAGGTTGAGTTCCTCCCACCCAATTGCACGGCAGTGCTTCAGCCATTGGATTTGGACATCATTCACACCCTGAAAGTGTATTATTGCAAAGGGAATGCTAAGAAAAATTCTCGTCATACGTGCTGTTCTTCCTTCATGATACAGTGTTTTGTTATGCTCATTTTTCAGCCCTGTTCCTTATTAGAGCTACTGGATGACAAGAATACGAGATTAACAGGGTCAGCAGTTCTTGTTGGCAGTGAGGACTGCTGTATTTCTTGGGAGCTTTGGCCTAGAATAGTCTGCTTGGCTGCCAGCCTGTGATCTTCACACTCCTATGTTGGTACACCATTGGATTTGGGCATCATTTGCACCCTGAAAGTGTATTATCGCAAAGGAAATGCTGAGAAAAATTCTCTTCAGCATAACTTGTATACACAAGGAGATGAAACATAACTTGAAAGAATCTATTGCAATGATTGCAAACGCCTGGACGCAAGTTAAAGAAAGCACTATAGCAACAAATACAGAATCTCATTACTACAAAATTTTCATTACAAGGAAATATTTTTTAGGTCCCTGGTACTTCGTTGTAATGGAATTTGACCAGTATTCGCAGATATCATACATTTTCCAGAATTTAAAAAATTATATTTCTATTGTTTCTACAATGTTTCAAAGCATTACATCTTGACTGAAGAAGGGGCCTGAGTTACCTCAATAACTTAAATATTGTAATCTTTTTAGTTAGCCAATTAAAGGTGTCATTTTGCTTAACTTCTCACTACATCCATAATGGTTAACACAGTACAACACCCTAGTAGTAAGGCATCCCAAGATATCACAAAATCCAAGAGTTTTATTTAATGAGGAGCCTGGGGCTCGACTTTGACACAGTGTTGGCACTCTGACTTGCTGTTGTGTCCAGTTTACAGCTCAGTCATTTGGCAGACCCGAGAATTCTCCTTGTGCCCACGTATTGTTTCAAAGGCCACTCCAGTATCCTCCCTTAACTCAAATTCAAGTACGATGTGTTAATTGTTGATCAATGAGCCCAATGTAGCCTTATGTCTGATTGACATCTCATCCAAGGCTGTTATCATCCTTTGGCCCAGTCCTGTCATGCTAGTTATCAGTGTTCTATGATGGAAAAAGACGTCTAATAAAATATATGAATGAACAATATGTGTGAGCGACACTGTGACGCTGTTAGTGCTGCTGCCTTGGAGTAAGGAGATCTGGGTTCATGTTCTCCCTGCGTGGAGTTTACATTTTCTCGCCGTATCTGTGTGGGTTACCTCCCACAGTCCAAAGACATGCTGGTTAGGTGAATAGATAGGCTATATGCACACTCTCTTCCAGATTCCACGTCAGCCAGGTGCTGCACTTCCAGCACTGAAATCAAAACTGACGAACTATGATGTTGCTCCCCCAATCGCTTCAAGACGTGCCCAGACTTTCGGTAAATCATGTAAGTCACATCATTCAAACATTGTGCAAAACATCAGGAACTAAAAAAGGAGAAGGGCTTCATACTGCATGTTTCAAGCTACACCCACAATTACAAAGGTAAGATCAGGACAAATTACAAACTTGTGTCTACTGTGAACTTACATGGGACAAACGTGATTACATTAGGCTTCTCAAATAGAGCATTAGTCACTAAACTTTATTCAGGGACAGGTGAATATGTATGTAAGCTTAATATATAATAACATGAGTCTGCTGGACATCTTACCCTGTAA
The DNA here is from genome assembly GCF_900747795.2 of Erpetoichthys calabaricus. Taxonomy (NCBI): domain Eukaryota; kingdom Metazoa; phylum Chordata; class Cladistia; order Polypteriformes; family Polypteridae; genus Erpetoichthys; species Erpetoichthys calabaricus. Next base: position 202,714,204 of record NC_041398.2, read on the forward strand.
GATTCTCAATTTGTTTCCTCAGCTGGAGGATCTCCTCTCTGAGAGACATGTTTCCATCAAGCGCTAGGTTGACAACTGCTGGATCTGGACCCAAAGAGTGGTCACGGTCCTCAAGGACTTTATCATCCTCCTACCTCACCCAGTGTGTCATTCTCTGTTGGTCACTTTCTCCTCTCCTAAACCCCTGGACTTGCTTGTGGAATGGAAAAATTGTTCCACACAACGCGGGAATTGCACCGTTCAACAGTCGCTGCTCTTTCTCAGACCCTGGCTTGCAAAAATCCTCTTTTTTTTAAAATGCTGGCTGCAAACTCGGGTAATGAAGACTAACCGTAAAGCTCTCTCTCTGGATAGCGACAATCCATTTAGATCGGGTTTCTGCTTCAGAGGGAAATGTATGAAAACAAAGTACCTTGTACTAACGGGAAGCTGAATATAAAGGTACACAGCAATGCTCAGCTGTAGAGCTATCTGTACTCTGAAACTTAAGCTTCTTTTTCTTGGACATTCTCACCACTAAACTAAAATCACAACTGCAGTATAGACTAGAAGTGACTAAGCTGGCTGAGATTTCACATTGGCACTACCGTGTGTATACCCTGTATAGCCCATTGGCAACACTAAATTGTTCTTACTGTGTGCTTATGTGTGTTTGCCCTGTAATGGACTGGCACCATGCCCGGGGTTTGTTCATGCCTTGCAAACTGTGCTAGCTACGACAGATTCCAGCACCCCAATGCCCCTGGTCTGGACTAAGCAGGTAAGAAAATGACATGACAATATAGATGCACTTAAAATATCAGAAATCATTCTTCAGTAATAAAGCATCCACACTTAACCGCATGTAATGATTTGTTATTTTTTAACATGTTTTCTCCAATTCCCCCTTACTTGTAAGAACTGTTAAGAATTCTTGCCCTGCAACCACCCCCCAACAGATTGAATTTTCTATGTACATTTGTCATCTACATTCAAGATGCATGCAGTCTATTAGGGAGTTCTTTGCCCAAATTAACTTATCTTAAATGCTGTTTTTTTTTTAACTTAAAATGGCTTCAAGCCATGGGATACACTAAGGGTCAAACTGCCTTGGTGTAAGTCAAGTGTGCTAATAAGGTTTACTTCCTGAATCAAATTACCTGTTTTTTTTTTTTTCTCTTCAAATTTGCCTGTATTTCAAAGGGCTCGTTTTCTTTCTATATTCAACACTCCACAACTCTTCCTGTAAAGATTTAAGTATTCTTCAGGTTTGGCTTCAAGATCTTAAAATTGGAAACACTCATCGTCATTACTTCTACATTGAAGCTCTCCCCAATCCTACTTGCCATCTTTTTTTTCCTCCAAGGACCTTTTTGCTTTTACCGCCCCCAAACTGGTGCTCTCCCAGTATTCTGTAGGCTTTCTCTAATATAATTAATGGTAATCTTTATCATGTTAGACACTTTGGCGCTAGCTCTTGACACCCTCCAAACGCAGATGATTTTACCAGGCAAACTTCTCACTGATTCTCGATGGAAATGCCTGGTTATTCTGTTCATTAGGCAGTTGTGCGCCCGATATTCTGAATTAGTTCATTTAGAGCTAACCTTAGATAGGATTTATACAGCTTCCATGAGATCCCTCAAAAGGGGGCTTTCAGTGAAACGTTTTCTGTAAGTTAAGACTGATGCCATTTAACTTTTTTCTTTCTTGGTAGTGTTTGTCTTGGGTTGGAGTCTCATTCTTTCATTGACGTCCCTGCTCCTTGAGTAAGCTGTGTTAACAATGATTTCAAAATCTATTTGTACTGTAAATTACTTGTAATATAAAAACTGGCCAAAGCTTCCTGTATTTTTGTAATCATTTGAAGCACTGAGGTTTGATGTAAAACCTTTAGTAAAAAAACAGTGGATAAAAAGGGTCTGAAATACTAAAGAAGACCACAAAAAGCAACACACAGATACTTTTTTTGTTAATTATTTGTATTATCTGACCATTACAGTACAGAGTAATGGGGATTGTGGAAGAGAGGCGAAAAAGAGAGTGCAGGCAGTGTGGAATGGGTGGAGAAGAGTGTCAGGAGTAATTTGTGACAGACGGGTATCAGCAAGAATGAAAGGGAAGGTCTACAGGATGGTAGCGAGACCAGCTATGTTGTATGGGTTGGAGACAGTGGCACTGACCAGAAAGCAGGAGACAGAGCTGGAGGTAGCAGAGTTAAAGATGCTAAGATTTGCACTGGGTGTGACGAAGATGGACAGGATTAGAAATGAGTACATTAGAGGGTCAGCTCAAGTAGAACGGTTGGAAGACAAAGTCAGAGAGGCGAGATTGCGTTGGTTTGGACATGTGCAGAGCAGAGATGCTGGGTATATTGGGAGATGGATGTTAAGGATAGAGCTGCCAGGGAAAAGGAAAAGAGGAAGGCCTAAGCGAAGGTTTATGGATGTGTGAGAGAGGACATGCAGGTGATGGGTGTAACAGAACAAGATGCAGAGGACAGAAAGATATGGAAGAAGATGATCCATTGTGGCAACCCCTAACGGGAGCAGCCAAAAGAAGAAGAAGTGCATGTAGCCGACCCTTTATCCTGTCACAGCCAAACAAATGCTACATGCACCTCTCAAGAATGGTTAGATAGCATCTGAAGAAAATATGAAGCTGGTTTTAAATTAAACGTCATTGACGTAGCAACAGAAATTGGTAACTGCGCTGCTGCAACAAAATGTGATGTGTCAAGAGAAACTGGTATGAGATTGGAGGAGGCAAGAAGAAGAAAAATAAATAAATAAATGTCGCATTTTTGAACGGGAGTATAAGTTTAATGAATGTATAGTTAACAATAAAAAACTTTAGGTCCCTTCATGACAGGGCGGAGTGGTGGCTTTGAGGCCTGGGACCGCTGACAATCAGAAGGTTGCCCGTTTGAATCCTATAAAAACCAGAAGTGATTCTACTCCATTGGGCCCTTGACCAAGGCCCTTAACCTGCAATTGCTTCATTCTGGGTATGACATTAATCAGCTACCAGCCCCACAAGCAGGTCCTCCAAATTACAGGGAAAACATGGGGGTTGGTGGCAGGATTGGCACTCCAGCCACAGTAAAAAACCTCCCATTGTTCCAGTGTGGTGCGGAGGTGTCCCCCATTGCCCAGCTGCACTTGAGTCCCAATCTGGGTGTTTCATTGTGTGGTGGGTGCAGCAACATGCTGTATCAGCCAGCGCATGCTCCCAACTTCTTCATGACAAATTTAGGCCCAAATCCTAGCACCACAACTACCCTAAAAGCTTATGTTGACTGGAAAGCGATGCCGGATGCAGCCTTCAGTCACCGGAGAGAAAAGGGCTCATTTTGAACTCTCTAAGTATAATAGCTCCATCCATCCGTCCATTATCCAACCCGCAATATCCTAACTACAGGGTCACGGAGGTCTGCTGGAGCCAATCCCAGCCAACACAGGGCACAAGGCAGGAACCAATCCCGGGCAGGGTGCCAACCCACCGCAGCATAGCCATTTAAAAGTAGCTAAATCATCATAGAAAAACTCTAATCTTTGCAATCTATAAAACAATCCTTTTCACAAGTTTAGGTCATTTATTTCATTTCATCTGATTAAATTTGAAGAAAAAAATGGAAAACCTGAGGTGTTCTAAAACCTTTGACCAGTAGTGTATGTTTATATATATGCACATCTCAGTGTTAACACACACACGCACACTCACACATATATATAAATTTATTGTGGCAGATGGCCGGCTCCCTTACCCTTTGTAGTGGAAGATCTGGGGGAGAGAGCATGCAGAGGACATTAATTCCCCTGGACTTGCTATGTCACCCTGGATTGCCACAGGACTGGGACTGGGACTTTGAAATTGTGGGCTCAGCTCTGCTGTGTTCCGGGGGTTCCACCAGGGGGTACTACATGGACTCCTGAGCCTGACTTCATTAGTTTCCCACCACACCCATAAGTTCTTCCAGACCACGTTATTCGGCCACCAGAAATAATCCCAGGTGCAACATAAAAGCAACAGCCTCATTTCATTTCCATAGCCATAGTTGGGAGGAAGAGGATGAAACTTGCTGGAGGAAGGAGGAGGCAGTGAGAGAGAGAGAGGGAGAAGAAGACAAAATGATGTGTGCTTTATTCTTGTGCTTTGAGGTGGGAAACTCTTGAGGGAAGAATTTTCCACAAAATAATAGACATGTGTTGTGCTGGACTTGCGCCTGTGTCTGTTCCTGTCAGGTTTGTGGAGTGGGAGTGCCCTCTTCAGGCCGTCTATGTGGCAGGGACCTATATCTTTTAATTTCTTGAGGCAAAACCCAGAACAACAACACTCACAGGCTCTGTGCATGCACACAGAACTGTTTCTCCCTGCAATGTGGTAAAGGAGGGTCAGGCAAGGAGCGAAAACAGAGAAGGACTAGACGCACGCCATCATCATCAGCAAGGTAGCTGGTGCAGGGAGCGATACAACCAACTCAAAGAACAAAGCTCTGGACGATGGACTCCAGAAGGAGATAGGTGGTGGACACAGGATCGGTATAACCTGTGAATGTTTTATGTCCCTTGCATGCACTTACCTCCTAGATGGAGAAAGCCCAAATGCCTGTTTGTGGCTTACATACATTCTCAGAAAAAATGACAAAGGTCCAAGCTTGGATGGCTTGAGTGATGGAGGTCTCGCCCGGCTGTTTGCCCAGGAGGATCACAAGACCTGTACAGAGGACCCAGGGGAAATCTGAAGCAGATGGTAGCCCTCAAAGTGTCTGGAGTCTTGCCTGATGGATGGGATCACACAAAGGGGGCAGGGGGAGGTGTGTCCAAACCGACTTCCCCAGAGCAAGTAAAGGGTAGTGAGAGTTGTGATGGGATTCCTCCAGTAAATTGCTGGAGGCAGGGCCAACTTGCTAGGCAAATGGCCTTCCTGACCCCCTAGGACACCCATCTGAGCTTCTATATTAGAGGCACTGCCAGCCAAATCAAGTAACTGTGTTGTGGATGTACGACAGCTGGAAGGGTGCTCCAGCTCGTATGTTCTCTGTTACAGGTAATCGACTTCATGAAGAGGAAGATAAAGGGTGTGGAGAGGACGGCTGAGGCACCCCTGAAGATGGCGCAGCACTGTCTGAGGAAGCTCGCCACAGGACTCTCCGTCTAGGTAGATGCAGTGGTGCAGGTGTTACTTGTTCCATACTTAAAAAGGGATCCCCAAGTGAATTGTCCCCGAATGTGACGTCTGAAGGGCGACAAGTAGCTGGGATTCTGACAGACGAGAACATCATGATAACTGACTGTGACGGTGGGGGCGCCAGACCTAGAGCTGGATGAGACTTCCAGACTGCGCAGCCACACCACCAAAATGGCGGCAGTAGTACAAAAATCAAAAAGGGTACACTTAATACAGAGTCTCTTTTTATCTCCTAGGGAGACACAGACTGTTGCCATAGAACAGAGCAGAAAGGAAATCCGCCAATGGAAGACCAGGGCCCTCATGTATAAATGGTGCGTATGCACAAAAATGTTTTGTATGCTCGTTTTCATGCTCACTTCAAGATGTGTAAAAACTAAACGTAGCATAAAGCCACGCACATTTTCACAGCAGCCTCCTCCTTTGCGTACGTACTCTTCTACTAGGTTTTGTAAACTGGCCGCACCAAGCGTCAAAGCAGTGCTAATATTTGGTCTCCCCTTTTTCAGATTCATATCAGTGACACAGGATTTATCAAATATACCAAAATTAATTGCATATCGCTTACAAATTTAACTCACTTGATTGTAATAATTCTGTAACAATATAATCGTGCAAAAAATGGCCAAACTATTCCAACTACCAGAGCTGATTGAGTGTTGTTAGAAGATATTACAAATGGAAGAGTTAGAACAGTGTGCATATTTATAGATGATGATGATGACTGGTTTCTAAGTCAATTTCAGTTTCCAAGAGCTATCTTCTTGGAGCTGTGTGCTGAACTGGGCTTGGGTTTACTAAGGCCGACTTTGAGGAATTGTGCTCTACCTGCTCCATTGCAAGTTCTGTCCACTCTCGGGTTTTTAGTCACAGGAGCTTTTCAACATGAACTTGCTGACGACTGGGTATTTCGCCAACATCACTGAGTTGGGCCATGCCATCTGTGTGAGATGGTATTATCCACTTGTCATCCATATATTTGGGATGTCTTTGTACAGGAAGAACTGGTGGAAAGAGCATGAACAGGGTGTTGTCTCCCCCAAACCTTTAGGTGGCGGCCCCCTGGGTTGCTATAGCATCCTGGATTCCAACAGAGTTGGAGTTTGACGGCTCAGCCCTGTTGGGTTCTTGGAGGTGCTGCAAGGAGGTGCTGCATGGACCCCTGAGCCCTACTTCGTCGGGCTTCCAAATCACCTGGAAGTGCTTCCAGAACATGCTAACATGCCACTGGAGTTACTCCCAGGTGCAGCATAAAAGGAGCAGTCTCACTTCATTCCAGGAGTCAGAGTTGGTGTGGAGGAGGATGAAGCTTGCTGCCGGAAGGAAGGAGGCAGAGTGAGAGAGGAAGAAAAGAAGACAAAGTGCTGTATGCTTTATTCATGTGCTTTGTACTGTGTTTTAGTGGTGGGAAACACTTAAGGGAAGAGATTCCCACAAAATAAAAGCTGTTTGTTGTGCCGGACTTGTGCCTCAGTCTGTCTGTGTCGGGTTTGGGGAGCTGGAGCGCCCCCTTCAAGCCACATATATACATTGTGGCAGAGAGCTGGGACCCTTACCCTCAGCAATGAAAGGACCAAGGAAGAGAGCTTGGATGTTTGCTGAGCCCCATTTGGCAGCACTTCTGCCACACCAGATGTGCTACCGGAAGAAGGTCATTGGACACTTGGAGTGCTTCCGGGTGTCCTATAAAAGGAGCCAGCCACTACTAAGGAGGATAAAGCTTGCTGGAAGAGGAGTGGAGGCAGAAGGACAGCGAGAGAGACAAAGAGAAGAAAAGGACTGTGAACAGTGTACTTTGGTGCTATTTACTGTGGTGTGCTCTGGGGAACAAGGAAAAAGCACTTCCCAGCTGTGAATAAAAGTGTTTTGTGTGCTACACTTGTGTCTCTGCCTGTCTGTGTTGGGTTAGGACGGCTATACATGCCCCGGTGGTCCACAACATATATATTATATAAATGTTTAAACACATATACGTATAATTCTAAAATGACTTAATCAAGACATTTTGAATACATATTTTTATGTACACAATTTAAAAGAATGCATCTTCAGACAGAAATTGCTTTAAATTAGTAGTAGACAGAGAACATTTTGTTCAATAAATGCATACGTATTTGAAAAATGCACATTGAAGCTTTTCCCAGCAATTTGGTAATCCTGACAGACAAACTCTCTTACTTTGAAACAGATGGCCAACACATTTTATTAAGAAAAAATAAACAATTAATTTTTTTTGCTTTAGACCTGGCTACTTTGAATAATGACCCTATTCAGAAAACTTACTTTCTAATTAATGTAAGCTGTAGCAAAGGCATATCCTTGGAGATTTAAAAGGAAAAAAGGTGTTTATATTTACGTGAATGTTAAAAATTACTAATGACACCGACCATTGCTTTATTGTGTTTAATGACCTTTAAAATTTAAAACACATTGTTGATATGTAATACTGCTTCTGAAGTAGTTTTAGGTTTATCTGGCAGTGTACTGTACATTCTGTTCATTAACCACAGTCATCATTCTTGAACATGTGTGATTCAGTTTAAACAAATTACCAACACATTCATTTGCTTTTCTTTCCACGTGCACAAAATAATCATAATAAATGTTACTTTTATTGATTTAGAATAAGTAGAAATTATCCCCCCATTTTCCATCATTTCCATGGCTAAATTAGGAGGACTCGTAACAAATCCTAACAACTTCAAATGCAGAGCATAAGCCGCCCTGGACATGATGCCAGTCGATCACCGAGCACACTGTGTGAGCGCAGCCACATTTAGTCTTCTTGGGGTATTTAACAAAACCTGAAGGACCTTATGATAGCTTTGATATCCTTCTGCTGTGAAACATTCTGACCTGTCATTGTTTACACATGTCTTAACTATTATCATACACTGATAATTTCTGTATTATCTATATCTATTATTTATTTATTATATTACATATTTATTGACTATATTTATGTAACTAGATTGCATAATACCATACATTGCATCAATGTTCGTATTGCTAACTACACGTCAATATTGCTGCTACTTCTTTGTCTTGTCTTTGCACAATGTCTTGTCTTGTTTGTGTTTTAATTTTAATTTTAAATCTTGATTTTAAATTTGAATTCTAATTTTTATTTTTTATTTGCACTTCATGTGGTTACACTGTGGACCCTGAGCTTCGCAATTTCATCTATCTGTATACTTGTATATGGTTGAGATGACAATAAAGTTTGCTTTGACTTTGACTTGATGATGAAGGAAGAAGAGTGGAAACTACAATCTCCTATGACTTACACTTGTAATGTTACAGCCTTATTCCAAAATGGATTAAATTCATTTTTTTTCCTCAGAATTCTACACACAACACCCCATAATGACAATGTGAAAAAAGTTTACTTGAGGTTTTTGCAAGTTTATTAAAAATAAAAAAACTGTACATAAGTATTCACAGCCTTTGCTCAATACTTTGTCGATGCACCTTTGGCAGCAATTACAGCCTCAAGTCTTTTTGAATATGATGCCACAAGCTTGGCACACCTATCCTTGGCCAGTTTCGCCCATTCCTCTTTGCAGCACCTCTCAAGCTCCATCAGGTTGGATGGGAAGCGTCGGTGCACAGCCATTTTAAGATCTCTCCAGAGATGTTCAATCGGATTCAAGTCTGGGCTCTGGCTGGGCCACTCAGGGACATTCACAGAGTTGTCCTGAAGCCACTCCTTTGATATCTTGGCTGTGTGCTTAGGGTCGTTGTCCTGCTGAAAGATGAACCGTCGCCCCAGTCTGAGGTCAAGAGCGTTCTGGAGCAGGTTTTCATCCAAGATGTCTCTGTACATTGCTGCAGTCATCTTTCCCTTTATCCTGACTAGTCTCCCAGTCCCTGCCTCTGAAAAACATCCCCACAGCATGATGCTACCACCACCATGCTTCACTGTAGGGATGGTATTGGCCTGGTGATGAGTGGTGCCTGGTTTCCTCCAAACGTGACACCTGCTATTCACACCAAAGAGTTCAATCTTTGTCTCATCAGACCAGAGAATTTTCTTTCTCATGGTCAGAGAGTCCTTCAGGTGCCTTTTGGCAAACTCCAGGCGGGCTGCCATGTGCCTTTTACAAAGGAGTGGCTTCCGTCTGGCCACTCTACCATACAGGCCTGATTGGTGGATTGCTGCAGAGATGGTTGTCCTTCTGGAAGGTTCTCCTCTCTCCACAGAGGACCACTGGAGCTCTGACAGAGTGACCATCGGGTTCTTGGTCACCTCCCTGACTAAGGCCCTTCTCCCCCGATCGCTCAGTTTAGATGGCCAGCCAGCTCTAGGAAGAGTCCTGGTGGTTTCGAACTTCTTCCACTTACGGATGATGGAGGCCACTGTGCTCATTGGGACCTTCAAAGCAGCAGAAATTTTTCTGTATCCTTCCCTAGATTTGTGCCTCGAGACAATCCTGTCTCTGAGGTCTACAGACAATTCCTTTGACTTCATGCTTGGTTTGTGCTCTGACATGAACTGTCAACTGTGGGACCTTATATAGACAGGTGTGTGCCTTTCCAAATCATGTCCAATCAACTGAATTTACCACAGGTGGACTCCAATTCAGCTGCAGAAACATCTCAAGGATGATCAGGGGAAACAGGATACACCTGAGCTCAATTGTGAGCTTCATGACAAAGGCTGCGAATACTTATGTACATGTGCTTTCTCCATTTTTTTATTTTTAATAAATTTGCAAAAATCTCAAGTAAACTTTTTTCACTTTGTCATTATGGGGTGTTGTGTGTAGAATTCTGAGGGAAAAAAATGAATTTAATCCATTTTGGAATAAGGCTGTAACATAACAAAATGTGGAAAAAGTGATGCGCTGTGAATACTTTACGGGTGCATTGTATGTGCGGATGGATTGGATTATATTCTTTACAAATTATTTGCTAATGTTTTTTCAGTTCCTTCATTTTTCATACACAACGCACATGGAAAAGAGAAACTGCTGAATTGTTTTGACATTTTTTTCATTTATTGCAGTTTTATGCTTTAAGTGATAAAGTAGATAATTGTCCAAAAACTAAATTTAATAAAAGCTGAGACTATTTTGAGATTCCATGAGGATAGCCTAAGTTATTATGAATGTATGCTTAAGGGGTTTAGTAATTTAATCATCTAATAAAAAAGATGCATTTGATGTACAACTGGTAGGCACAAAAAAAATACTGTAGCATAAACCTTACTGTTTTTTATTTAGAGATTGCTTTGCTCTCAAATGTCCAGAATTATCCTCTCTACTGGGAATGCTTTACCACTCCATATCTAGCACATGTTCCTGATTGCTAAATTTGTTCAGTCTAGTTAATATTTAGATAGATAGATACACGCAAACACACTATGGTCTGAACACACCAGAATGACTAAAAAGGAAGAAAATCTAAAAGAAAGAAAAGTTCTGGCTTTGACTGTCACAGTCCCAGTGAGGCATTATGTAGGCGTACTGCTGTTGGTATAAAGGCGTCCCGTAACGTTTCTTGACACGCTTCTGCTGAATGATTCATTGGCTGAAAGTCCTCCGTGTTAGTGTGATTGAGATAGGATGTGCAGCATTGTTCATAAAGGCACTCAGTTTTGTTTTAATTCTTTCTTTTGCTACTCCCTCCTAGGGCTATAAAGTGTGTCCTCTAAATGAGCCAGCCCTTTTAATTAGCTTGTTGATTCAGTGGGCATCTCCTGAAGTGATGTCACCAGCCCGGCATACCACAACATAGTAAATCGCACTTGCCATCACAGAGTTATAGAAGATGTGAAGAATGTTACTTCCCACATTAAATGAACACAGTCCCCTTAGCAAAAACAGCCTGCTCTGTCCTTTCTTATATAGCTCCTCTGTCTTTGGAGACCAGTCCAGCCTGTCATTGATGTGCACCACCTCACCTCACACCCACTCCATGAATAGTGACGGATATAGAGGATCTTTAGCATGATGAAAGTCAATAACCAGAATCCTTTTGATTTATGGGGAAGCGTGGTGACATGGTGGATTGTGTAGTTGGCCAATGGTCTGGAGAGCCTCCTGTGTGGACTTGGCATGTTCTTCATACATTCACATAGCTGTCTTGTAGAGACACAGAGTTTCCACAGGCTTAAGTGACACAGAGATGTATGAAAGTGTCATGAGGATAGAATGTGGTTTAGACTCCAGGGAGAGAAGTGCATCCCACATCAGCTAAGCACAAGTAATTATTTTTATTATTGCCTGCTTGAGAATGAAAAAAATAAGATGATTTCGAATTAACCTGGGAAGGTTACATGAAGTATTTAATAACTTTCTTGCAGTACAACAAATTTGATTTTCATTCCTTCAATGACTTTTAAAACTAGTAGTGGTCCTGCCTCCACCCGCATATCAGAAATGTTCAGTACTTGAAAAGCAAAGACAGATTTATTTGTGCTAAAATGCTTCTGTTTCTTTTCCCAGTCTAAGTCATTTTTCCCCAAATGGCTTGCCTGTAGCAGTACAGCTGTAAACAAATGTTCAATTGTAACAAGAACATGACCCCCAACAGGGTGGGACTTCAGATCTGTAAAAGCTTGAAAGTGGAGTTCAGTTCCAAACCCCAGAAAAGTGAGACAGCTTGAGTACATCAGGATAGGAGAAATGACTCCCTTCCAGATGTGGAAGTTCATACAGATGTACTTATGGTGATGCAAAGCTATAATTGTTTACAAAGGGTTTCTACACAGATATGACTCTGAGAGGTGGATGCTTAAATGAATAGTATATTTCAGCTTAATGTTAGATAAGCAGTTTATATACAGTGGAACCTCGGTTCACGACCATAATTTGTTCCAAAACTCTGGTCATAAACCGATTTGGTCGTGAACCGAAGCAATTTCCCCCATAGGATTGTATGTACATACAATTAATCCGTTCCACACCATACGAACTGTATGTAAATATACAGTATATATATTTTTTTTAAGTTTTTAAGCACAAATATAGTTAATCAAACCATAGAATGCACAGCGTAATAGTAAACTAAATGTAAAAACATTGAATAACACTGAGAAAACCTTGAACAACAGAGAAAACTAACACTGCAATAGTTTGCGCTATAGTGCTACCAACTGCTGGCTAAAAACACTTTTTTTTCAATGAGTTTTAAGCTCAGGGAAAAAAATGAACATTTGAAAAAATCCGTAATTTAATAAACCACCAAGAAAAGTAACATTGCAACAATGCACGCTACGAACTGATCGCTGTAAACAGAAGTGAAAACAAAATCAAGCCCAGTGCATTCTTTAACTGCCTTCTCTACCTTATGCGTCCAGCTCTCTCTCTCACACTGCCTGTGTGTGTGCATCTCCCTCTCTCACGCTGCCTGTGTGTGTGCGTCTCTCTCTCTCTCGCGCTGCCTGTGTGTGTGTCTTTCTCTCGTGTGTGTGTCGCACTCTCTCGCTCTCTCTCTCTCTCTCTCGCTCACTGCACAGGAAATGCACAGGGAGAGACTGAACACGTACAAACCGAAAGGGAAACTGGCTTGTTCGTATACCGAGTGTGTGGTTGTGAACCGAGGCAAAAGTTTGGCGAACTTTTTGGTCGTAAACCGATTTGTACATGTACCGAGACGTTCGTGAACCGAGCTTCCACTGTATATATATATATATATATATATATATATATATATATATATATATAAAATATATAATCAGATTGTGATGTATATATGTATGTTGCATCCTACATTGGCTGCTACAGCTCTTTGATATCACACTGTCTTCGCAAACCATCATGAGGCACTGGAAAAAAAATTAATCTAAGCCAGCAGTACAGTGAATTTTCAGGAAAATATTCTGTAAACAGTGCAAACCCAGAAAATTCTTGTGAAAAACTCTTTCACCAGTTAACACTAGTTATTAGCAATACATAGAAGTCGCATGTTCTCTTTAGGTCTATGTGGGTTTTCCATGCACATACCAAAAATATGTGTATGATATTGAATGGCAACTCTAATTTGACACTTTCTGACTGAGCATGTGAGTGTAACTGTGCCCTGTGATAGGCTTGCATCCTCTCTAGTATCAGCACCTACAGTGGTACGAGGACAGGGAGAAGTGGGTTACAAAATTGATAGGAATGTATTAGAGAGAGATGAGTTCAAAAGACTTGAATTATTCGCCATGTAAAATCAGTAGGAAAAAATTAAATCACACTTAATGAAGGCAAGTAATACATCAGATGTTTGAAATGTAAACATTATGGAAATGAAATTGATTTTAAAAAAAAGTGAATGAATATGATATTTATGAAGGCTGTTCTTATGTTACGTATAAAATTAGCCACTTACAGAGCTCTTGGATGGAAAGATAGCTGAAGGTGACTTAACATACATTAAAAACACATCCATATTATATGGTGGTTTTTGCTGTAGGCCTTTTATGAAATGTGTAAAGGCATCTTTCAACAAGGTTCATATGGTTTTGAGAAGACATAACTAAGCAGTGTAAATCATACTACTTTAAGATGTAGAATAAAAAGAAGATTAACAAAAATATATTATTGTGTTCAACCTTTGAAAGCCCCATTCATTACATATGAATTGTGCCTGGCTTCCTTTTTCCATCACGGCCGCCCAGGGCACTATGCAATAATTTTTCATTTATAAAAATGTAAACGAGTACAAGAACAAGTTGTCTTTTCTGTCTTTCTCCTCCCCTCCTCTCTCTACTGCACTGCTCTCCTCAAGTCGAGTGTTACTTTCCTTCCTCCCAGTTCTGACTCATCTGGACAAGACAGTGCAGTCCCTTTTATTGAGGACCCAGGAGTACTTCCGGTGCCAGGGCTTCGCTCATTGCAAACACTTCTGGGTCATATGGATGTCTCAAATACTAGCGAGTGTAACTCCCTGCAGCACGCTCTTACAGCACCCACGAGCTGGGCTGTGCTACCAGACTACAATTCCCTGATGGTGTCTGAATGGGCATCGACATCCAGGGTTGCAGCCATCTAGCTTCCTGGGGGAATAAACAGCCCTTAGAGACAGTTCTTCCTTGTCCTTCCCTTATATCCCAGCCAGGGAAGGTATTGTAAGTATAATTTGCTCAGGAGCCCTGTCCATCCACCTGGGGCTTCCATTCCAGGAAAGGAACCTTCTTCTCTCTTGGCTGGGATGTCCTTCCATCCATCAGGGGCCTCCCGTCCAGCCAAGGAACCTTCCCCTCTCCAGGTTGAGGCGCCCGTCCACCCCATAATGCACTTACACAAGTAAGACGGCAGTGGAATCTAAAGTTGTGATTATTTGCACATTTATGTACTGTATCACCCTACTGAAGGAACTCTGGTTACTTTATGACCTCTTCATTATTTTTCAACATTCTTAAGATAACTATCATTTGACATTTACTTATTTGGCTGACGCCTTTATCCAAGACGACTTACAATATTTATGATACAATTGGTTACATTTCTTTTGGTTTTCCAATTGGAGCACAGGTAGGACAAGTGGCTTGCTCATGGTCACACATGGGATTTGAACCCAAAGCCATACCCATTACACCACACTGCCTCTGCTTAGAGGGAATCAAATTAACAATCTGGAAGGGTTTGTTCCTTTTTATTCAAAGCTAAATTGGTGAACAGTGTGGAGGAAAGCAAAATGAGCTCTGTTTATTTTTAGACCATTTAGATCAGGGGTCTCAAATCTCAGTCCTGGCGGGCCACAGTGGTTGCAGGTTTTTTGCTCTAACCAACTTTTGTATTACAAGCCAGTTCCTGCTGTTAATGAAGTGAGTTATGTCATTCCATGCCTTGTTAGTGCTTTCCACCTGCCTTGCAGGCATTTTTTGGATCAAAGCAGATTAGTCCTTCACTCATTTTCTTGTTTTCTTTCCAAGTGCCTCAATGAAACAGTCGTTTTATGATGAACACGCACAAGTGCAAATGGGACCAATGTAGCTAGTGAACGGTTGGTTTCTTTGATATTTGGCAGCAGGTTAAACAAACAGGAAGTAATTAAAATCATGAACAATCAGTTCTAAGAGTTAAAAGTTTTAAGAATTAATGAAGCAATAAATTAGTTGACTGTAAATCTTAGTATATTGAATTAAAGCTAAGCCCAAAACAGTTTTGCATTAGCAGCAGTAATTGGCTTAAGTAAAGCAATTGTATGGAATGAATAGAAGCAGGCACTGTAGTCCTCCAGGTAGAAGTCTAAGGACCCCCACCTTAATGACATCTTCCGACAAACAAAACCCAATAAATCAGAAAAGCCTGAAATGGCAGAGGAGAGAGCTAAAGAGGAAAATGGGGAAAAAGAAGAGCATGAAACTGCCTGTTAGTTTAACTAGGACAGCCTGATTTCATTTATACCAGCACGTTTAAATTAGAAAATGAGATCATCTAGTATGGCATTTTAATGATATATTTTGTTCTCTGATAACAGTATACAGTATTTAAGAAGTCTTATTTCCATGAATCCGGTATTTACCCATGACTCCTAATAATGAATTACTTTGGGAATTTACATAATAATTAATGGCAGAGGGGTTTTCCAGAATATGTCATTTATCTGTATGCTGATTGGTGTAATTGAAATGTTCCCTAGTTATTATATGCAAATTAACTTGCGTGATAAGATGTGCTATTCTCTTAAGGCTAACTAGTCATTCTATAAAAAACAGTGATGTACACATGGCATGGCTCCACTGGACAGCTGTAATAAAGGACATCCATCCTGGAGTTCATTTGTAACGATGGCTCAAGACTCTTCTTTATTCACTGAGTATTTTATGAAACAGCTGACATGGCACAGAATTACACATTTTGCTTCAATAACAGCTGGAACTGCCTTTCATGTGGTGATTAGTTTGGCCAAAACTCTGCACCCATTCCAGCCCTTCAGGACCTGAGACTGGACACCCCTGATTTAAAAGGTTAAACAACTGAATTACGTGTGTTCCCATAGACTCTATGAATAAATATATAAATATATCCAGTTATGGAAATGAGTTCTCATGTGTGTATAAAACCTGTGATGTAGACCTCTTCATTAACTGGAGACCAACCAAAACCAGTTTATTTTATTTGCAAAATAATTGTGATAACAATGGTAGAAGAGGTGCTTACTGTCAAAACTGAACAAATCCCAAAATTTTCTCCATTGTCTTGGTCAAAAATGAAGATGAAAACTACACTTTAGAAAATTGAGACCTGCATTTCAAGGCAATGTAGGGCTTAGAAAATGCACATATTCAGCATTTATGGTTTTGCAAGCATGAATGAGAAATGCTTGTGAATGTCCAGGTATGAGGATAGACTGGTCGAGTTGAGGCAAGAAAACAATCCACTCTATATTTCTTCTGAGAAATATCATAATTGGGTCTTCAAAGATGAAATACTTGGCAACTTCTTGGAAGCATTGCATTCTTGTGCTTTTAATGGATTGGCGCAAATTAAGCAATCAGCTACTCGTAGGATAAAAGCTAATCAAGAACATATTTATGCAGTAATAAGGGAAGACCTGCTCCCTGGCTAAATGAAACTACGCGATCGTTGCACTGCACCTGTCGAGCTGCTAAACGGCGTTGGAAAAAAGATGGACTGATTGTTTCTAAACAGATTTTTGGGAATTTTCTATTCAACTTCCAGGCATCCGTTAAGAAATCTAAACATGATTTCTTTGCTGATTTAGTATCCCGTCATTCTAAGAATCCTAGGGTCTTATTTAATTCAATTAATGCGGCCATTCACCCTCATTCTGTGATGGGATTAAATAGCACTGTTCATTCATGTAAGCAGTTTCTATCGTTCTTTGTCAGCAAAATTGATACTATCCACTGTGGCATTGTTCAAACTGGCTATGAACTTCCTACTTTTAAACATGGCATTGTCTTAGAATCCTTTGATCTAGTCTCATTTTCACAGTTAAAAAGAACTATTGACACCCTTAAACCAACTCCCAGCCCTCTTGATATAGTACCACCACACCTTTTAGTGGAAGCCTTTGATGTTTTGGGCCCATCTTTACTAGCCATTATCAATGATTCTATAAGAGCGGGGGTTGTACCCTCATTTTTTAAACATGCTGCAGTCCGTCCCTGTCTAAAAAAGGCAGAATTAGATCCTGGAGTTCTAGCCAATTTTCGCCCAATTTCCCAACTGCCATTTCTGGCTAAAATTCTAGAAAGAATTATTTATAATCAATTGGTTGATCACCTTAACTCCAATAATTTATTTGAGATCTACCAATCTGGCTTTAGGCGTTTTCATGGTGTTGAAACGGCCCTCCTGAAAGTATTCAATGACATCTCTATTATTATGGACTCGGATGACGCGGCAGTCCTTCTCCTCCTTGACCTGTCCGATGCCTTTGACACTATTGACCATGAGATATTGCTGATGCGGCTTGAACATCTTGTTGGGCTTAAAGGGGCTTCTCTTAACTGGTTCAGGTCATATTTAACTGGTAGACACTTTTCAGTGACATTAAATTCCTCTTTTTTGTCTACTGCTCCTCTTAAATATGGTGCTCCTCAGGGATCCATTTCCGTCCTATTTTATTCTCTATATACCTTCATCCTAATGGTGCTATTTTTAGTAAATTTAACATTTCTTTTCACTGCTATGCTGATGATACTCAGGTTTATATTCCTGTCTGCAACACTGCAACAAATCAACTCCACAACTGTCTTTCTGGGATTAACAAATCTCTGATACGCAGGTTACAGTTGGTCCAGAATGCTGCCACTCGCTTTCTGGTTGGGGCAAGAAAGTATGACTCTGTTTCTCCTATTTTAGCTTCTTTACACTGGCTGCCTGTCAGTTTTCGAATTGATTTTAAAATCTTGTTGCTAGTTTTTAAATCTTTACATGGGCTTGCTCCTGCCTATTTATCTGAATTGCGTGTTTTATAGCAGCCATCCAGAGTGCTTAGATCTTCTGGTCAGTTGTCTCTTGTTGTCCCTCGTACCAAGTGTAAAACTAAGGGGGACAGGGCTTTTGCAGCTGCTGCTCCTCGCCTGTGGAACTCTTTACCTCATCACATAAAGGAGTCATCTACAATTGAACTGTTTAAAACAAAAATAAAGACTTATTTCTATTCACTTGCATTCTGTGACCTTCAGTAATACTGATGGTTTCCTCATTGTGATTATATAACATCACTTCTATTTATTATTTATTCTATTTTTATTTATGTTCATATATTTTTTATTTCTATTTATGTTATTTGTTTGTTTTTTCTTTTATTCTATTATTGTAAAGCACTTTGGCCACAGCATTCCTGTTGTTTTAAATGTGGCTGTATAAATAAATTGACATTGACATTTATAGTCAACTTAGCCACATTAAGCCTACAGTAAAAATAGAATATACAGCAAAATATCATTCTTCACAATGTCAAATTTCATGGGTACCATAAAGTCTGATCTGATGATCTCACCACTCATTCATACAAGATTGTTCAAAAGTGACACCTGCAAAATCGCATAGAGTACACCTGCTTCCAATAAGCTATCAATAGAAATGAGTTATTTAGTATGAGAGGACACACATATTCTTGATGTTGTATTTTGTTATCTTATACTTAAGGTCATTTGTTAACTAGTGAGTGTTTCCCAAAACTCTTTGAAATTCTCAAATGAGAGTACACGTCTGGGGACATCCATTAAATAGTGTGTAGTGAATAGCAGCGAAATCCTGCACTGCAAAGGCTGCACCCAAAATGCTGCTTCTTAAAATGCTGACCCCCATTGCCATGGTTTTGTGGGAGAAAAATTAGACTTACGGGTCATATAGCCATTTAGGATAAAGTGTTTTGATATGTTTTCCACATTCAAATATAGCATCCATCTTAGAAGTATAAAAGGGTTAATAAATGTCAGAAACCTGTTCAGTCGTATCAGATAAAGGTCAAATAAACAACAAAAACAAGAATGTACCAGGAGCAGGTATGATTAAGAGATCAGCAGATATCCTGTAAACAATAAAACGGGACAGTTGTCACATACACAGAGATTTCAAGGGTAATATCTAAACTAAGAGATATTGAAGAACAAGGATATAAAGGAGAAAGACTTTTATTTAGACTGGTTGTTCTCTATGCTAAACACCTGATGTCTTTTAACGAATCAAAGTATGAAATGTATGCATTGATTGGCACTGTTTGTAAATTCAATAGTTTATAAAATGAACCTCTACCCTTTCTTTGACTGTAACAGACTGCTGTGATGAATGCTCCCTATAAGCCATTTGCCAAGGAGTAGTAAAGAATTCAATGAACTGCTTTTCTCCTGCCTGATTACTGACTCAAAAAAGGTTTTATAAGACTTGTCCTGTTACAGGATAAGCTTCTTTCTTTAATTAAGATGTTGATTTCTACCCACAGTTTCATGGAGAGAACAAAAGATACTGAACAAAAGGCTTCATGCTAAGATAAAATAAAAAGCTAAAATTGCTGTTACCTATTCTGGAGCTCAGTAGTACAAGGTAACTGAAGCTTAATAATTAATTTATTTGTAGTAATGAGTGCTGTGATGGTGAAAACAGACACACACATGTAGACCACTGCATCTACCAAACTCTACACATTTCAGAAGCGCCTGTTTGCTATGATATCTTTCTGTTATTATACTTTTTTCATTACTTGATGACATAACAACAGCAAACAGAGTTTCGATAAGCATTGTGGTCTATGGATATGCAATGTGTTAAAACACTGCAGCTATTCTGTAGTGGCATGTTTGCATTTCCAATTACATAGTTGTTACATTTCTTTGTTCGTTTACTGTAGACATGAGTCAGAAGGTGGATGCTGTGTAGGACCATCTGTGCATCTACTGGTGGTGTTAGGCAGATTTTGTGATTTGGGTGTTTTGAGTACAGAAATCTGCATCTCCTGTGGCTCTTCGTTATCCGCTCTCTTAACAGCAGTGATTTTTACGGAGTGTTACACACCATTTACTTCAAATGTTCATATTTTCATGAATATAGCTGCCAATTATTTCAAGCTCACATTGACTCCTACACTATAATAGTAATGCTGAACAACAGAGAGAACACACAGCACCTGTGACAACATATCGTTCACGTTTACCACTTGTCCATTGATGCCATCGAATGCTAATGTATAATGTGATGCTACAGAGACGTTTTTCCCTTGCCTCAGGTTATGATTATTTTTAAAACATGCAATAGCCTCTCTGCAAAAGCAACACACATTTATACGTCTAATAGGTTTTTTAAGAGACTTTTCCACTGTTTATTGTAATCAGAAGCTTACTGCCTGTCAGTTGTCGAAAGCACCTCTGATCTTTGCAGTTCAAAATCTCCGGCACAACTTTGAACACAACCTTCATGAGTTATTGGATTGATTCACATAGTTAATGTTTTTTATATCCTATATCCTACTGTTTTAGTGTTCTATGCAGAAAATATTTGTATCCAATGTTCATTTACCTTCCTATTCTTTCTAAGATTCTGTGAAATGCTTTGAACATGGGAAAGGTGCTACATAAATAAAATGTATTATTATTAGAAATGTGACACTCAGTGAAACGTCTAATTATTCCCACCCAGACTCAAGCAAAATTCACTCATGGTTGTCTCCAGACGTGTATGGTTTCGACAAGACTAAACAACACTAAAACACCTTACTACCCATAAAATAGTGGCAGGAAATATTTTCCCCACAAAATGCTTTTTTGAAAATGCTTGAAAAACACTTGAAACAACATTTGAAAAATGCCAAATAAATGCTGGAAATTTACAACACTCAAGTGTGAATGGGCCCTAATCTAGAATCAGTGACTCATAAACCCTCCATTTATTTGTAGTTTATCAATGAAAAAATTTGTATAGTATTCAAAGCCATATTCTGGACTTTCTATTGTTAATAAAGTAGGTTTATTCAGGCTTGTTGCTGATGTTTGAGAATGTCATCTTTCAGATGCAATTACACTTACAAGTTTATAGCATCATTATTGTCACGTGTACAGAGAACAGTGAAATTCTTACTTGCATGTGCCGCTAACTGGTGCCATAATACGGGAGCAGAGTTGCTTTATTCTGAGACGTTTGTCTTCCTTATGTACTATCAATGCAAAGGAGTAGTTTGGAAGCTATCGGTTTACATAGGTTGGCTGTTTTAAGCAGTGGCTCTGCAGTTTTCAAATGATGTGTGTCTTCCTTCCACTTCTAATTCTGCTTTTTTAACAGGTATTGTATTTTTCACTGCCATTTGCGATGTAGCTAGTATGAGAAGTAATGTCTCTAATCTGCAGTGATGGCTTTCTGTCAAAAACAAAATGAACAGTTCATCGTGTCATATTATCAACATCAAAAATGAAATGCTTTAGTAGAAAACCAGATGTCCTCCAGTACGATAAATTGTGTCTCTTTTTTTCAATGTGATTTTCCTGATCTAATTGTATTTCATTACATGGAAGTGCCCACTGAACCTGCTACCACATGAGAAAGACGTTCATGCCTTTGAAATTGCTTGGAAATAATAATGTGGCTGATGTCTGGGTTTAGAGGCCTTCATTTACAAGATAGCATTTCTGTATTGGAATCATACTGGCCTGCAATTACAAAGGTATAGGAGGTCTTTAAATGTATTGTAGGCATCAATGACTTCCACTAAGCAAAGGATTTTTCCCTTGAAAACGAAATGGGTTGAAAAGAAAAATAGAGAGTACCTTCAGAAAAAATTAATAGCGTGATACCCGTTGATGTTAACCTTTCTAAAACACTGAGTTGTGGGGCTGACATCACTTGACATTGTTTAGAGATGTTTACATTTGTTTTCTACCTATGCAGAGGAAAATAAATCACTTACTAGTCAATTTCCTAAAAAATGTTTCCCTAGATTTTTTTGAAGTATGTTTTCTTGGTATCTTGTAATCTTATTATTATCTCGTTATCTTGTGTGATCCTGCCAGACTCCAAACAGGCAGTAAAGGGGTGTTGGGGCTCTTGGTAGTTGTTGATTGGATATGCAGTATCCAATTACATTTTTTTTTTATTTTTGAATTTTCTTATATATTGCTTGTATTAAAATGCAAACTCAGCATTTCACTGCTATTGCTGCCACATGAACATATGCAGTAAGGATGGCCAACACAGCCATTCAAATCATCTAGTCTACATTATTTATGGACTGTTAATAATAAGTTAAATATTTGAAACAAATAATGTCAATGAAACAGAAGCAGAATATGTCATCAGACAGAAAGTGCTTTGCAGAAATTCTAAAATCTTATATCCAGACCAGCTAGCAAAGTTATGTTTGGAAACACTGGTGCGTTTGACCTACCATATATAATCACGTTTAAGTTCAGTTGGGGCTTGATTTTACTGTATAATTTCCAGTATTTTATAATGTCTCTCGTGTAAGTTTGAAAGTGGAAAACTCACGCTATTGGTCCAAGAGATTATGATATGCTAATGCCCACCTGAGAGAGTAACCATAGAGCACACTGCCTTTTTTTTTTTTCTATGTATTGTGCCTACGTGACCACACGGTAATACCCAAACTATTCCGAAGTGACTTTTGCACTGTTTTGTGTGTCTCACACCCTCATACACCCTTATCGTAAGAGTATCCCATATCTATGATGGAGCGCTCGATTGGAAGAAAATATGAAGCTGGTTTTAAATTAAAAGTCGTTAAAATGGCGAAAGAAATTGGTAACTGCGCTGCTGCAACAAAATTCGATACGTCTGAGAAACTGGTGCGAGATTGGAGGAAGCAAGAAGATGTAAAAAAAAAAAAAAATCTAAGTGTTGTATTTTTGAACGGGCATACAAGTTGGGGTCTGATTTTTTGGGTTTCAAGACCCGACTTATACGTGAGTATATACGGTAACTGTAAAACTAAGTTTGATGGTGGTAGTCTGCTCTTAATACTCTGTGATATGAATACATATGAAAATTAGGCTTGGTAACTATACCTGAGGTCTTCTCCATTTTTTTCTGCAAGATTTCAGGAACTAGAAGTATAATTGAACATTAGCCATGCTTTTTTGTGTTTTCTAACAAGTAAAAATCAGCTTCAACATTAGACAAGAACAGGCCATTCAGCCCAACAAAGCTCGCCAGTCCCATCCACTTAATGCTTCAAAAATAATATTGAATCGAGTTTTGAAAGTCCCTAAAGTTGTACTGGATTGGATTTACTTTATTGTCATTCAAACCATACAATAAGGACTGCACAGCTGAATGAAATTTGGATTTCTTTATGCTCAGTGTAAAAACACAAACATAAAGGCAAGTGCACGTTATATAACAGATGGACAACATAAACAGACAAAATATATATATATAATTTAATAGTCACATTGGTGAATAGTTGTAAAGTGTTCAAGTGACGAAAAACATTAACATAGTGCACAGACATGACGGCATTTTAGGAGATATGGAATTCCGAATATATTTGTTCAAACGGTCTTTGTGTGTGTTCAGGAATTTAACAGTCCCAATAGATCACCATGTTGTTTGTTGTTACAGGTAGTTCAGTAGTCTGATGGACTGTGGGAAGAAACTCCAACTGAGTCTGCCAGTGTTTCAGTAGCATTTGCT
Source organism: Erpetoichthys calabaricus (assembly GCF_900747795.2). Classification (NCBI taxonomy): domain Eukaryota; kingdom Metazoa; phylum Chordata; class Cladistia; order Polypteriformes; family Polypteridae; genus Erpetoichthys; species Erpetoichthys calabaricus. Next base: position 202,737,921 of record NC_041398.2, read on the forward strand.
AGAGGGCAAAAGTTTGAACAATCCATGGGGTGGGTGGGGTCTCTGGCTATCTTAGTGGCTCTCCTAAGGAAGTGTGACAAGTACAGATCTTGTATAGACAAGAGGGTGGTACTGATTTCCTCTGCTGTCTCTGGAGTGACTTCTGATCTAAGTGCAGCTGCCATACCAGACTATGAGGCTGCTGGTCAAGATGCTCTCTATAGCGCCTCTGTAGAATGTTCTGAGGAAAGGAGTTGGGAGGTTTACTCTTCTCATCTGTCACACAAAGTGAAGGTACTGCTGTGCCTTCTTGTCAAGGGAGGTGATGTTTGTAGTTCATATCAGGTCATCCGTAATGTTCAACCCCAGAAACTTGGTGCTTCTTCCTGACTCCACAGTGATGCCACGGATTATAAGTAGAGTAGGTGCCGTGTGTTTCCTCATGAAGTTAACAATGCTCTTCTTCATCTTGCTGACATTCAGTGACAGGTTGTTGTTGTCAGATCAGACAATGAGTGGGTTTACTTCCTCTCTGTAGGCTGAGTCATCATCTTTGCTGATGCGGCCCATCCACCATTAGGTTGTCTGCAAATTTGATGATATGATTCGAGTTATGCCCGGCACAACAGTCGTGAGTCATCAAAGTGAACAACGGGGGGCTCAGAACACAGCCTGGGGGGACGCCAGTGTTCATGGTGATGGTCTCAGAGATGTTTTTTCCAACATGTACTGTCTGGGAGGGTCTGTCTGTGAAGAAGTCCAATATCCAGTTGTGTAATAGGGTGTTGAGGCCTAGTGGAACAAGTTTTCTAACAAAGTACTGGGGGTTAAATGTATTAATAGCGGAGCTAAATTCAATAAAAAGCAGCTGCAAATAACAGTTCTTATTCTACAGATGGGCCATGGTTTGAGTGTTACCAATATGGCATCATTGGTGGAGTAGTTAGGGCAGTACACAAACTGAATTGGATAGAACGTTGCAGGGAGTTTGTTATATGGTCCTTGACCAGCCTTTCAAAGCACTTCATCACAATGGGGATGTGTGCTATAGGGCAATAGTCATTGAGCATTGATGCTGGTGACTTCTTTGGCAATGGTGTGATAGTAGTAGCCTCGAAGCACGGAGGTACGATGGCTTGCCTCAGGTTAGGTTAGGAGCACGCGCTGTTAGTATTATAAATGTCTGTGAAAATGTGCATCAGTTGGTCAGCACATTCCTGAGTGCACAACCTGGTATGTCATCAGGACCTACAGCTTTCTGTGGGTTGACCCTGTACAGTGTCCTCCAATAATCAGCTGGTTCAAGACAGAGTACTTCATTGTCCAGGCTGGGAAGGGCTTTCAGTGTTTTTGTGTTGTTCTTTTCTTCAAATTGACTAAAGTAAGTGTTAAGTGTATTGAGGAAATCAATATTATCATCACAGAGTAATGGAGGAGACCTGTAATCTGTGATCAAGTGTATGCCTTGCCACAAGTGCCTGGGGTCTTTGGAATTGTGAATTGATTGATCAGTGAATTGACCCCGGCTTTTCTGTCCATAAGCAGCCTTTGCTGTTCTCAAGACCCGGTTCAGGTTGGCTCATACAGACAGCATTTTGTGGTCTCAGAAGCGCATGTACCTCTCTGGTGAGCCAGGATTTTTGGTTGGCATGTGTGGTGATATTCTTGATGACAGTCTCATCTTCCACACACTTGGATATGAAACCTGTCACAGACTCTGCATACTCTCCCAGATTGATGGGTTGGTTGACAGTGGCAGCTTCTCTGAACACATTCCAGTCTGTGCATTCAAAACAGTCCTGGAGTGCTAGAACTGCTCCCTCTGGCCAAATCCGTATCTGCTCCACAGATGGCTTTCTTCTAGTTAGCACTGGCCTGTAAGCTGGAATAAGCATAACAGAGAGACAGTCTGGATTTCCAAGGTGGGGGAGGTGGGCTGTCCTAAATGCCTGTTTGATGTTTGTGTAAACTTGGTCTAATGTGTTTTCTACCCTGGTTGCAAAGTCCACATTTTGAGAACATTTTTGCCATGTTATTACCAAGTTGGCTTGATTAAAGTCTCCAGCTATAATATGAACACAGTCTGGATTAGTATTTTGCATCACGGTGACCGACTGATACAGTGTGGACAGAACGTCTTTTCTGTTCGCAGTTGGGGGAATCTCTAATAGCTTTTAATTAGAATGGTCGGCATTTCAGCATCAGGAACTCTATAACTTCTGAACAGTTTCTTGAGACAATTTCACTGTTAGTGTACCAATTGTTGTTAGTGTAATTACATACACCTCCTGTCTTACATTTATTTCTAAGTGCGTCCTGCTCTAAGAAAAATATTCTTGGGCCCCCGTTCTGCCTTTCTTTGAATCTACTATACATGTATTACTATTTCTTTTAACAGCTTTGATTTGAACAATAAATATATAAATAAAAAATAAATAGACAAAGAAACACACATCACAAACCTAACTATATCGTTTAATGTCAAATACAAATACTTTTTTAAAAATAATCAAAACTTGAAAGTGAATGTTTAGGGGTGTCTTCAGTCTCCTGTTGCATTTAACAACACACACATCTACATTTTCTGAAGGCAAAGTTGTCTATGAGGTCAACATATGACAGCTTCTGTGCAGCATCTGAGTTCATGCTGATGATAGCCAAGCTGCTTATACTTTCTCGTGCCATGGATGACCTGAAGTATGTCTTGATGAGGTTAAGTTCTGAAAAACTAGTAACTGGAATGCTTACTGCAATCCCATAGATTTGGCATTTAATGGCAGTGATACACCTTTTGATTCCTTTACCAATGATGGCCAAATTAGTAATAACGATAATAATAATAATAATGATAATGTTAATAGTAATGTTCCAGAGTATCAGTGTGCTGTTACTTGATAGAGACAACTTGTGATGTGATCCAACAACAAAAACTACTTTACTATTGTAGAGTTACTACTACTGTACATGCTTATATAATACAGAGACAAAATGTAGCTGAATATTTAGATATTTAAAAAACTAAACATGTGAATGTATCTCCTAAACCTATGAATTTATCTAAAATTCTTTTTGTCCCTCCAATGACCTCAGATCGTAATAAGGCATTAACTGAATTACTAATGTTAACTGGCAAAAAAATGAACCAACAATTGAAATTAATTTGAGCTCATTGCTCTTTCTGTATGTTTAAGTTGCTTGCATGGTGCTTTTCTGCAATTCAGCCAATAACTAATTAGTAAGCAAGAGAGCCTGCATGTGTTGGTGAAATTTACAAATGTGTCCTCAATGCAACAACACTCAGAGCACTTAATATGTCATCTAACGTGCAGTGGTCCTGAGATCTATATGGCGGTAATAAATAATCCACAGTCATGTATCAACTGGGTACTATAACATTGGATAATATCTGTTAAACACTTGATAGCAAAACTATTACACATAATGCTGCTCCGGTAAACTGCTAGCTTTACTGTAGTGGTAATTGATGTAATGTTAGGTAGCTTACAGAAAGTTGGGCAAATGTAGATTTAAAAATACAACTACAAGTGCAGCAATGCTTTTTTTGAATTCATAGAAAATTATCACAACAAGTGACAGTCAAGCAGCGGACCCCCAGATTCAAGGTTGCCACTTTACATTGTACATCAGTGACGTCACAAGGTATGCCCAGTTACACTGTAGTTAAGATTAAGGTAGTGGGAGAAGTCTTCTCACCCAAGTCTGTCAAATAGTGATCTTGCATGCACATATGGGGAAAACGGGAAATGTTCTGGGAGACCAAGACATACAAAGGTCATGCCAGAAACTGAATGGAAAGAAAATGAATGCAGTGAATGTGAGAAGATACAACACAGAAAGCAGGACAGGTGCCCCTGCAATGAAGTCCTCTTCTAACAAATGTCACAAAATTGGGCAAAATAGTGAGTGAAGTCACAGAGCACATAGAACCAGCTGCATACTTCTTGGGATCAGTGACTAATTTGGATAGGACCGAAGTGCAGAGGACAGTGCAGGTTCTCATTAGTGCCACTCCAGTGAGATTCAAGATTGACACGGGGCAGATGCTAGTATAATGTTTGAAGACACTTTCAACAACACTTATTCCAGAAAGAGCTCTGCAGCCATCCAGCATCTCGCTTTATACCCCTGGGGTGAGATGGAGGGCTTAGGGCAGTTCCAAGTCAGCAAAAAGTTTAAAGGCAAGCTTTACTTCTTCCCAGTCTATTTGATTTGAGGTCACAGTGTGAAAATAATTTACTAAGCAGCACAAATGAGTATTGTAAAAAGGACTGAGGAGGTCCATAAAGTATTTGTTGAGCATGGCACACTGGAAACTGAGCCAGTAACGATTCATTTTAAAGAGGGGTACAAGCTTATGCAGTGCACATGGCTCACAGGGTTCCCTTACCATTGATGCAAAAAGTCAAAGAGGAGCTCAATAGGATGGAAAATGGTAGTATTATCAAGCAAGTGACACAGCCAACAGATAAGTGTGCACCTATGCTGTCAGTTCTAAAGAAAATTTGTGGAGAGTATGCATTTGTGTGGATCTGGAAAAACTAAATGAAGCTGTCAAGTTGGGCTGCAACTAAAGATTATTTTGATAATCGATTACTCTGTAGATTATTTTGACAATGAATTTATTATTTGGATTGTAAAAATAATTCAAGATTTATGATTTTCTTTTGAAATTAAACACTTGAAGTGCATGAAATGGAACTCTTTACCAAAAAACAGATTTGTATAAAATTTTCAGAAAGGAATTTTTGAAAAAATGAATTACAGTAGTTAAAGCAGGAGACAGAGCTGGAGGTAGCAAAGTTAAGGATGCTAAGATTGGCACTGGGTGTGACGAGGATGGATAGGATTAGAAATGAGTACATTAGAGGGTCAGCTCAGGTGGGACAGTTGGGAGTCAGAGAGGCGAGATTGCATTGGGTTGGACATGTGCAGAGGAGAGATGCTGGGTATATTAGGAGAAGGATGCTAAGGATAGAGCTGCCAGGGAAGAGGAAAAGAAGAAGGCCTAAGTGAAGGTTTATGGATGTGGTGAGAGAGGACATGCAGGTGATGGGTGTAACAGATCAACATGCAGAGGACAGAAAGATATTGAAGAAGATGATCCGCTGTGGCAACCCTTAATGGGGGCAGCCGAAAGAAAAAGAAGAAGAATTAGGTTTTATAAAATATTTATATATTAAAAATAAGTAGTAATAAATAAAAATGAAACACTTAGTAGTACTTCTGGTTCTTGTTATGCAATTTCCTTAAAAACACAAAAGTTTTCAATGAATTAAAATACACTGAGAGCTGTCCACAATTACGCTGAAGTGAACTGGAAAAACTTTGTTCATCAGTTGAACTGGAAAAACTCAATTAGTGTCAAACTCTTTAAATATACACAGCGTTTCTTGGGCACAATTCTTAGGGCGGGTGAATGCAAAATAAAAGCTCTCAGCTCTTTATTTAGATCTGAGCAGGTTGTCTCTGTCTATTCCTCAACTCATGCAGACATGGACATGCTCCGTCACAAACCCCCTTGGTTTTACATTGCTTTGCTTGAGCTGAGGCAGGAAATGCTGTGTGATGTGAGAAACAGTTATTTTATAAATCGGTGATACTTTTTCAAAGCGGGAAGCACCTGATAACAGTGAAAAGCTGACTAGAGAAGCTGGCATTATGAGCAACTTGAATATGTGTAGGTTATGTGCAGACATTACAGTTACCTTCCATATCATAACATAATAGAAATCAACACAGCCAGCATACAAATATGTATTATATATTTTTTGTGGTACTAGAGTGTTGTACCATGTTAGCCATTATGGATGTGGTGAGTTACCTCGAAAGCTTGCATATTGTAATCTTTCTAGTTAGCCAATAAAAGGTATCATTTTGCTTAACTTCTCACCATATTATTTGTGGAAATAATAACTACAACCATCACTGACCACACTTTATTTCCATATGGCAGTGCTTCCCAGCTTTTTGTAACCAAAAACCTCTGAAGGCACACCACTATCATACACATTATGCCCAAACACATTATATCTCATATACGTGCTCAACTGTCTGAAGAGCCGGGACTACTGGAGAACATGGAGAAAAAGCAGTTCCGAGATCAGCATTCACAGACACAGGTATCTCCTAGGTGTTTTGTCCCTTTGCCCGCTCTTCTGTGCCTCGGAGGCAACTCACATGCCCGCTATCCACCATCCCTGTGAGATTTGCTGGCAACCACACAGCCAGATATATGGGCTCCAGCAGCCTGGAGACGCCCCCTAAGTGCTCTAAGTGCTGGGTCTGCAACATAGCAATTGTGGAACTGCTTTAATGTTGGCTTCTCCAGGAGGTCCTGTTCTCCTCAGACAGGTCTCATCCACTTGAGAAGCTTGTCCCTTTCAGGTTCAGACCCAGGTGTGCTACACTATTATTTCCACAGCACAGCTGGGGAGCTCTCACAGGACACACTGGTTGAAAACCATCGCCACATGGGATAGTCTTACCTACCTTTAACAAAGCACATTGCTCATCTGTGCTTTTTTTGGGCACACATGTGCTCGGATGTGATCAATTAGGACCTTATTGAAGAAAAGGACACTTGGGCCAATGAGGACAAAATAAGGGGTTGAGGCACTAAAGTCGCTCTTTTATGCCTACCCCATATTTAAGAAAATGAAATAGTTTAAAAGTCACATAATGGTCACATGTTGAAATCTGTCTCACTTGTTCATCTTGAAAGTATCACCCTCACTCCTTCTTTTTTTTTCTTCTCTATCCCCCTCTCATGTCTCAAGCATTTGCCCCCTCTCTCTCCTACTGCCCAGTGCCATAAGGAAACTTTGGTTCTTTTCGAGGGAAGCTCCCAGGAAGCTGGGGTCCACCTTGGTTGTGGCTAGCTAGAATTCACTGTAGAGACTCCTTGTGTCCATTGCACCCATGACCCCTCAGTAGACTTTAAAGGGCAGAGTCTTTCAGGTGGTATCTGGGCTATGTTAAAGAAGCTACATGGCCCCAGTACTTGTCAGACCAAATTAATAGGTTGGAGATTTATGATTGGCTTCCTGTCAGTCCTTAGTTTTAAAATGATAAAATGGATCCACTTCCCTTGACCTCGTACCATGTGCTGTCTCATTTTCTACCCTTCCACCAAATATTTGTGTCCTGTCACTCACTCTATAAAGACTATCAGGCCTTCTTGACACCTGGCAGGTCACCTGCCCTCAGTTATTTCTACCCAGCCTGCAACTCTTTCATTACTTCATCAGCCACCCCCCCATATCCCCTCCCATCCTGCTGATTTTTCTGGGCACTATGCCTGACAGGGTTTACCAGGCGCCAACAAATCTTGTCTCATCACACCGGCTATTTAACGGCTCTCTCCATGCCAACATCTCTTTTTAAATCTCTCTCTCTTTCTCAGGAGACATCTCCCACCTGGTGGTCCTCTTGACCCTGAGAATTTCTTGCTAGCCAGGCACCTCTCCAAATTACAGTACATACAACTCTGAAGGTAATCTAAAAAACATTTCAAAATGTTATAATTGAAATACTTGTGTAGCACATTCTGGAAGTGGTCTTCAAAAGAATATTGCATTTTACAGATGTAGCTCTTTTTAACTGGAGCTACCTACAGTGTTTATTTGCTGTAGGAGAAAATAGTAAAAGCTGAGAGGAAAAAACAAATTTCCAACAGAGGGAGCCACAATCCATACTATAACATTCTTTTAAATCTCAGATTAAGGGCTTCTGCAGTACACCGCACAGTACTGTATTTAGATATAAATCCTCCCTTTCCACATTGTCATTCTCCCCTGTGGGAGTAAAATGAACTTGCCTTTTACTGCAATGGTGAAGAATAATTATTGTGCTGTATTTTACTGCAACAGGTGCAATGAATATCCTAAACAGTTGCAACAGGAGCAGCTAACAAGGCTGCTGATGATAGATGATTAATAACACTGCACGCCATTACTGTAGCACATAGCCGGCTATAAAAATGAAACAATGACAAGAAATTGCCCCACAATCCAGGTATTTATAGGTTGAGTCCCGTGTTGCGTTACATGCCTTTATGAAGCTGGCATCACACCATATACTGTAAAAGGACATATTTTCTCAATATTTAGTGTATGCAATTTGCATCCCACTCAATCCCCTCCCCCACTCCCTTCCTCCCAACACTCATCCACAGGGGAAGGAAACAGCAAGAGCACAATAAAGAACACGAGCCTTAAAAATACGTGTGTAGGACTGACTCGGCAAGCAGTGCCAGGAGCAGAGGCAGCTTGCTGACGTCCTCTCTTCAAGAGCCAACAAGTTACATCTAAATAAGCATTGAAACATTGGACCGATAAAGCAAATCTGAATTAATCAAATTCATATTTAGCTTTTATGAATTAACACTTGCGAGAAATAAAGAGGTCTAATAGTAGGAAGGTGAACAAAGGAGAATCTCAGATGTTGCTCAGTTTAAAATGTGATATGTATTATACAATGGGATTGTGAAGCAGCTCGTTTCAAGGTTGAATAAAGTCCTTGAAGATGACAGAATGATGGCCATGAATCCAGTGTATCTAACAACATGAATACATCTGAAGAATATATTATTTTAAGAAAGTGTACATGCTATATAATATATATTGTCACACTTGGGTCACAGAGTTGCACAGAAACACACAGGAGACTATAGAGATGGGAACTTTATTCAAACACTTCAAACAAACATAAGTCATTTCAGGAGTAAATCGTGCTCCATGTGTAGACAGGGGATAGTTCCATCTCTCAATTTAAAGAATAGAAAATCTTCCTCTTCATAGGGGCACGCCTCGGGAGCGGGACCCACAAGAGGAGCAGAGGATATCTGGGGGAGAATAGAGACAAGGCAGTGAGACAAAAGGACAGCTGCTGTACAGGCTTTTCAATTTTTGCAGTTCTGCGCATGATGATGATGATGATGCTGCTGCAGATTGAGCAAAGAGGAGGTAAAAATCTGTATTTGTTCCCATTGTATCACTGTTTAAGAGGAGGAGCGAGCGCGTCTTCTAGGGGTGCATTCAGACCCCTCTTCACAATATATACTAAGGGGTACCACCCCCTGCTCGTTTTGCTCACCATTACCCAGCAGTCGGCACTGGGCGCCCACTATCTCACGGTTGGGCATCACGAACAGTATTGGGGTGCCCCGCCGTAAGAGAAAGTGATTGTATTTAAAGAGTATGTGGTGCGCGGAAGGAAGACAGTTTGGTCCTTAGTTATTATAGAGAGAAAATCAGTTACATGAGCATTTCACTACAACTGCTGTGGTGCTGAGGTGTCACCCGTTGCACAGCTGCACTCAGATCTCAATCCAGGTGTTTTGCCATGTGGTGGGTGCGGCAACACGCTGTAATCAGCGCATGCTCCCAAACCTCTCCTCTTCTCCTCTCTGGTCTATTTTATATACCAATGAATAATAAAGTGTAGTAAAAAGGAAAGTAAAACATAATAAAAAGTTTATAAAAAATTAAATTTCAGTAACACCTCGTCAAAAACAATATTATGAATTACTCTATCCTCTACCTTAAATTTTACAAACGTTTTTGCATTTCTGTTTGCACATTGTTCGGGATATTTTTCTCTTTTTCATTTATTGGACAATTCTCATTATTCTTGATTTTTATTATATGCAGCTCTTAATTTGTTCGTTTTCTTTTTTTTCACGTTTTTTATCAGCTGTTGCTGCTCTTTTTCTATCGCGATCTGAAATTCAACATTCTTGAATAGATAATTTGTTTTTCTGCCTTACCATTATAACCGACTGTGTTGAAGGGCGAGTTAGCACTGAGTGTGTCATGGGATGGTACAGAAAGAGGATGTGTGCAGTAGGAGTAATGATTGGGCGAACAGTGTGGGGGTGTATGGTCAAGGCTGAATAACGCAGACACAATGGAAAGTTGGATACAATGGAAAACTTTTTTAATATAATAAATATATATATATGACAGAGGGAAGGACCGGAGGAATGGACATATACAGGACACTATTTTCCTCAGAGGGCTAGCTGGTAGCCCCCCTAGGTTGCATCAGTTTCACTGTTTCCCAAAGGACATCAGTTAAATTGGAGTTCTGCACCTCAGCCCTGTTGGGTGCTGGGGAGCTGCACAGCTCTACTTTGTGGGGGTTTCACCACACCTGGGAATACTTCCAGACCTCGCTAATGAGTCACCTGGCATGCTCCCAGGTGCAGCATAAAAAGAGCCTTCTGCCTTCATTCAGGTAGCAAAAGTTGGGAGGGAGAGAATTTCATTTTCCAGAGGAGTTGTGAAGGCGGAAGAAGACGGACAAAGAGAAAGGAAGAGAAGAAAAGCACTGTATTTATTTATGTATTATGCTTGGTGCATGTATATATCTGAATGGATGTATCTCAACCAATGTATATATATCAGAACAGATCTATGCAAACCAATTTATATATCTCTCAACCAATGTATCTAAACCAATGTATATATCTGAACGGATGTATTCAAACCGATGTATATATCTCAACCAATGTATCCCAAGCAATGTATATATCTGAACCAATATATATATCTGAACGGATGTATTAAAACCAATGTATATATTGAAACCAATGTATCCGAACCGATATATATATCTGAACCAATGTATATATTTATGAACCAATTTTTTTTTCCTGAACGGCCCCTCATAAAATATATAATATATATATGTCTGTCTGTGTACACATATACATATACATATATGTATATACGTATATACATATATGTATATATGTATATATGTATATACATATATATATGTATATGTGTACACAGACAGACATCGTATTAAATCACTACACACGCTTCATATACACTATTTACTATTATTTACAATGTCCAATACCACACAACCTAGAGCTCCTGCACCAATCCCCCTTAGTCCAGGCCTCTCTCACCAATACCTCTTCTTCTGACCACCTTCACTTCTTTCCTCCAGGCTTCGTCCTTTTCCACCCGACTCCAGCTGCTGAATGGAGGGAGGCAACCCCTTTTATGTTCACTCGGATGTGCTCCAGGTGCCTCCCAATGAACTTCCGCTGGCACTTCCTGGTGTGGCGGAAGTACCGGTCTTCTTCCCCCCAGCACTTATGCCACCGGGTGTGGTGTAAGTGCCGAGGGACAGGGCTCCTCAGGCATCGGGGTGCCCCCTGGTGGTGACCACGGGACCCTATAGGGTTGAGCTTCCAAGCTCCTTTCCGGTGGTCCCCATTGCCACCACGAGATAAGGACCTAACATGAGCATCAATATTTAAAGACTGGTCAATCATAATACCCAGGTTCCGGACACAAGATTTAAAGGTGAGTCAACCAGCCGATAACCTGAGACTGATCTCTGCGTGCAAATTTAATGGGGTAATAATTAAAACCTCAGTTTTTTTTTTTTTTTTAGAAAAGAGCTGTAAAAAATTAGCAGCTAGCCATTTATTAATTTCACTCAGGCATTCCACCAGGGTAGATAACATATGGAAGCTGAATATCATCAGCATAACTGTGATATAAAATATCCTTAAAAGAACTTAAAATTCTAGCTAAAGGAAGACTATATAAGGAAAATAACACTGGTCCAAGAATGGATCCCACCACACGACAATGATTCTGGGGCTGACATGTACTCACCCACACTGAGAATCTCCTTTCTGCTAAATAAGAAGTAAACCAGTCTAAGACAGTCCCAAAGATACCCACACAATGATTTATCCTATTAATTACAAGCGTATGGTCTACAGTATCAAATGCTGTAATAAGATCCAAAAGTACAAGGACTGAACACTCTCCTACATCAGCATCCATCAGAAGGTCAAATTTCTCTTTTCTTACACATAGACTGTATATTCTGTATATTTCTAACAAGAGTGACAGCATATTTAGAACAAGTAGTCTTTTTGATCAAAGTTCAAATCTGGCATTTAATCTCGAATGTGCTGCTTTGCTGTGATGTGTTGAACTGAACTGTGCCATGTTGTGTACATACTCAACCACAGGGCAGATCAGTATATCTTTTCTGTAATTTAATAAATAAAATCCTCATTCTTATATGACAGCTTCTACAGCTACCCTTTCATTGTTTTCTCTTTTATTCCAATAAACATCCATCCATCCATCCATCCATGTTCCAACCCGCTGAATCCGAACACAGGGTCACGGGGGTCTGCTGGAGCCAATCCCAGCCAACACAGGGCACGAGGCAGGGAACCAATCCTGGGCAGGGTGCCAACCCACCGCAGTTCCAATAAACATTTTACACAAAATATTTTCTATATTTCATACATGATTTCTTATGGCATTGGTAACAATTGTGCAGCAAAACATATGGCAAGCTGAATTAACATTTAGATATCTCAGATACACTTTTTGGTATCTTAGAATAGCGATGCATTTTGAGATATGTGACATATATATTAAAGATATTTCAAAATGACATCCTGTTTTACAATGGAGCTTCGTGCCATTTCAAGGTACCTAGCCATAAATTGTGAGAAATCTTGAATTGTAAAGAAAGTTATTTTAAGATATTTTGAAATGCATTTGAGATCTCTCAAAATGTACAAGAATGTATTGGATATACCTGAAAATGTATTGCCTATATGTTATTTAAAGATATTTGGAAATGTAATCCATATATCCATCCAGCCATCCATTCATTTTCCAAACCTAGGGCCTCATGCATAACGCTGTGTGTAGAATTCACACTAAAACATAGTGTATGGACAAAAGCGTAAATGTGCGTATTCACAAAAAAATCCAGATGCATAAATTTATGCATATGTCAACTTCCATGTTTTTCTGCTACATTAATCCCGGTCAGCGTGAAAAGTAACGCATGTGCATGCGCCTGCTGCCACTCCCCAACTCCTCCCAGAATTATGCCTCTTTGAACATGCACATCAATATAAATAGCCCTTAAGCTCAGTGTTCTGTGAAAAGACAATGGCAAAAGCATGGGGGGAAAATAGAAGAATTTCAATGAATACCAAGTGGAGGCAAGGAAAATTATAATATTTGTTGGTTTAAACAGTGATATAAACAACAAAAGGAAGTTGATTGAGTGACATAGAGTGTCGGAGAAACTTGGAAGTTCAAGTTTACAAAGTCGCACAGTGCCCAAAATAAAAAAGAAGTTGTCAGATATCAAAGTTGCTGTAAAAAGGCGAGTCGTAGCCCACCGTCTGAGTGTCATATGAAAGCTTATTAGGGTACAGAGAAAAGACAAAAAAAATAGGGACACAAAAAAGCTTGAAATGTCAACTTTAATCTCGAAATTTCCACTTTAATCACGTAGTTTATTTTGTCATTAAAATAGAACATCATAAACTTAAAAATTGGTTTAAACAACTGGCTGCAGGGCTTCTGCAAGAATCAAGACATCGGGTTCATTAACAACTGGGACCTCTTTTGGGAAAGACCGCGTTTCTTCAAGCGAGATGGCCTGCATCCGAACAACTTCGGCGCCCGGGTCCTCTCCGAAAACATATCGAAGGTAATTCGTTTATCTTGACTATCTATCTCTGCTTTTAACCCCTTCCGAAATGCCACTCCTGTGTTTGGTCATGATAATTGTTTAAAAAAATCTTCCATAAAAGTGCGCAACATAAATACTGTAATAACCAATCTTAATGCACATAGAAAATCTAGGCAATACGGCATAAACGCCAATAATTTAATTAAAGTTACTACTTTAGATGAACAATGTATTAAAACTGTAAAAACAGATCATAGATTAAATAAAAAATACACGCAGAGCGGCGCTAATAAAAATAACTTAATTCCTGTTCCCTATATCAATAACGCACATAGTATTCATCTCTGCTCCTCCGAAACATTGAATATGGCACTATTAAATATTAGAGCTTTAACTAACAAGACGTTTTTTATCAACGACATTATTAGTGAAAAAAAAATAGATTTTATTGCACTAAGTGAAACGTGGCTTAGCTCAGATGGCGCAGCTGTTTTAATTGAATCTGCGCCTCCGGATTACAGTTTTACTCGTGCTGATCGCCAAGGAAAGAGAGGTGGAGGGCTAGCAAACATTTACTCTAGCAGGTTAAAATGTAAAAATATCAGTTTTGGTAAGTTCAAGTCTTTTGAGTATCTCGCCATTGTTATTCAGGGAGATTCTCACGTTCTAGTATTATCCGTGTATAGACCTCCTAAATTCAACGCGTCTTTCTTTGAGGAATTCTCTGACTTGATGTCAATCTTAATTACGAACTATGACGCACTCTTAATAGTCGGCGACTTTAATTTTCATGTAGATAATCAATGTGACCAAAAAGTAAAAGAATTTATGAACCTCCTGGACTCTTTTGATTTGAGACAGCTTGTTAATCAGCCTACACATAAAGCAGGTCATACGTTAGACTTAGTAATTACTAAAGGACTAAAAGTTGATATAAAGCAGGTCATTGATACGGGTCTTTCAGACCATTTTCTTCTACTTTTTAATATAGAAATAATGATAGAAAACACTCATGAGAAGCATATTGTTAAAAAACGCTTCTTTGACTCATCAGCAACTTTAAAACTTACAAACATTCTAACCAATCAGTCCGTTTATAGTGCCAACTATAATAGCGAGGAGAATGTAAATAGTAAGGTGGAAAGATTTAATACTAAAGTGAGGGCTGCTGTTGACATAGTTGCACCTGAAAAGACAGTTAAAAAATCTTCTAGCATTGTTATACCTTGGAAGACCCAAAGAGTGTCTGATTTAAAGAGAAGATGCCGTAGAGCTGAGCGTAAATGGAGGAAGACTAAACTAACTATTGACTATGAGATATTAAAAGTTAAAATAACAGAATACAATAACACAGTCCGTCTTGAGAGGCGCTGCTATTTCTCTAAGATTATAAATAACAATGCTAGTAATCCCAGAGTCTTATTTTCGACAATTGATCATCTGTTAAACCCAGGTAACTCAAAGGAATGCCTCCTAAGTACTTCCAGTAAAACCTGTGAGGCTATCGCTGTATTTTTCAATCAAAAAATTAATGATATTAGAAATAACATAGTATATCTCCCCAACACTAAGGATCCCCCGAAACCCCAGTACTCCATAATAAATAAATTAGAGTCTTTCACTAGGATAGATTTACCTGATTTACATAAAATAATTTCTCAAATGAAACCATCCACCTGTGCCCTTGACCCAATACCAACAAATTTTTTCAAAGAAGTATCGGGTGTGCTTATTGATAATGTTCTTGACATAGTAAATTTGTCATTAGATACGGGGGTCTTCCCAGACTGTCTTAAGACTGCGGTAGTTAAACCCCTACTTAAGAAAAATAATCTCGACCCCTCTTCTCTTGAAAATTATAGACCCATCTCTAACCTGCCTTTCTTAAGTAAAATTCTAGAGAAGGCAGTCATTATGCAGTTAAATGAGCACCTCAATAAACATGCTATTCTTGATAAATTTCAGTCAGGTTTTAGAACAAATCACAGCACAGAAACTGCACCTCGTTAAAGTAGTAAATGACTTGCGGGTAAATGCAGACAGAGGCCATTTATCTGTTCTCATCCTCTTAGATTTGAGTGCCGCATTTGACACTATTGATCATAATATTCTTAAGAATCGCCTTAGTCAATGGGTGGGCCTCTCTGGCAGTGTCTTAAACTGGTTTGAATCCTACCTGGCAGGGAGAAAATTCTTTGTTAGTTGTGGTAATTATAACTCAAAGACACATGATATTCTATATGGTGTTCCACAAGGCTCTATCCTGGGTCCGCTGCTCTTCTCAATCTACATGCTTCCATTAGGTCAGATTATCTCGGGACATAACGTGAGCTACCACAGCTATGCTGATGACACACAGCTGTATTTATCAATAGCACCTGATGACCCCAAATCTCTTGATTCGCTAACACAATGTCTAACCTGTATCTCAGAATGGATGAATAGTAACTTTCTCAAATTAAATAAAGAAAAAACCGAAATCTTAGTGATTGGCAATAATGGATACAATGAGGCTATTAGAAATAAACTGGATGCATTAGGATTAAAAGTCAAATCGGAGGTAAAAAGCTTAGGGGTAACCGTTGATTGTAATCTGAATTTTAAATCGCATATTAATAAAATCACTAGGACAGCATTTTTTCACCTAAGGAACATAGCAAAAGTTAGACCTCTTATATCATCGAAAGATGCAGAGAAATTAGTTCATGCGTTTATCTTTAGTCGGCTAGATTACTGTAATGCACTCCTCTCAGGACTACCCAAAAAAGACATCAATCGTTTGCAGTTAGTGCAGAATGCAGCTGCTAGAATCCTTACCAGGAAAAGAAAATCCGAACACATTTCTCCAGTTTTGATGTCACTACACTGGTTACCTGTGTCATTCAGAATTGACTTTAAAATTCTGCTTATGGTTTATAAAGCTTTAAATAATCTCGCCCCGTCTTATATATCGGAATGTCTGACACCTTATATTCCAAATCGCAACCTCAGATCCTCAACTGAGTGTCTCCTTAGAATTCCAAGAGCAAAACTTAAAAGAAGTGGTGAGGCGGCCTTCTGCTGTTATGCACCTAAAATCTGGAATAGCCTGCCAGTAGGAATTCGCCAGGCTAATACAGTGGAGCACTTTAAAAAACTACTGAAAACACATTACTTTAACATGGCCTTCTCATAACTTCACTGTAATTTAATCCTGACACTCTGTATATCCAATTCATTATAATAACTATTCATTCAAAATTTGTACTAACCCCTACTCTCTCTTCTGTTTTCTTTTCCGGTGTCCTATTGGTGGTGGCTTGTGCCACCACCATCTACCCAAAAGCACCATGATGTTCCAACAATGATGGATGGATTAAAAGCCAGAAGTCTGTATAACCATCAGCATCAAGTGACTCCGTGAGAACCCTAACTACAAAGAGGACTATTTCATTTATGTTAGGTAGAATGCCCAAAGGGGACTGGGCGGTCTCGTGGCCTGGAACCCCCTACAGATTTTATTTTTTTCTCCAGCCTTCTGGAGTTTTTTTTTTGTTTTTTCTGTCCACCCTGGCCATCGGACCTTACTCCTTTCTATGTTAACTAATGTTGTCTTATTTTAATTTCTTATTTGTCTTTTATTCTTCTTTTCTTCATTATGTAAAGCACTTTGAGCTACTTTTTGTATGAAAATGTGCTATATAAATAAATGTTGTTGTTGTTGTTGTTAATCTTAAAATCGTTTAATTTACTAGTTTATAAAATCCCATCGTAACTAAAGTATCACATTAAATTCTTTGTTTTGTATATGTTCTTTTATGTGCTCCATGTGTGTGAATCCTACGTGCTTCTTAAACGGGCTTTCTCTTCCTCCGACAGGACACAGAATCCATTACATTTGTGATATTACAGCTCTCTGAATAAGTTAAATACTGAGATGTATACTTCATATAATTTTCATGTTGATAAGAATTAAAGCATATTATTAAACATGGGAACACAGTGGCACTGTGATAGTGACAAGCTGGCACCCCGTCCAGAGATTGTTCATGCCTCCCGCAAGATGCTTGCTGCGTCATGCGTGACCTCAATGAAATAATTTATTGCAGCAGTACTGTCTCTTTCAAACGTACTAACCCCCAATTCCTGTCATTCCTTTTCTTTCCCCAAGTGCCCAATCGCCACACAATCAGCTCTGTAATAGATGTCAAACCATCTGTAAGCTTAGAACACAAAACGTTTAAAGAACATTGAAATATCTTCGTAGTACATGTTTAATTATTCTATCCATCTATCCATCCAGTGTCGCGCCAGCCCCAGCAAGAATACAGTGCCAGGCAGGAACAATCCCTGAACAGAGCACCAGCTTGTTGCTAGCGCTGCAACACTGTGTCCTGACTTGTTTAATTATTAACAATATAGTTTATTTAAATGAAGTTAAAATTTTATCTGTATAATGTAAAAAACATATTTTGCTGCATCTTAAAAATGATATTGTCATCGTATGTAAATACGTGCTTTATAAAATTGCTCATGTTGTGCAATATTATAACTGTATCACAAGTTTACAGTGAGGTAATTGTACTTACAAGTACAAGCAGTTCTACAAGGAGCACTTGATGGACTGATTCAGTGTGTTTATAGTTCTTGGGATGAAACTGTATGTGAACCACGAGGTCCGTACAGGAAAGGCTCTGAAGCGTTTATTGGATGAGAGCAGTTCAAATAGCAAATGGCTGAGGCAGCGTGTGGTTGATGCTGTATACCAATAATTCTCTTTCCGATCAGCTGCTTGAGAGCTGTGATGTCATGCTCAGATACAGTGGGATAAATACTTGAGAGTAACAACGCTAAAGCAGCTATGGAATAGTTTGGCCATTCCGTGGACCATTATATTGTTATGGGTTAATTACAATCAGATGCCTTGAACTAATAAACAATATGCAGTTAATTTCAGTGTATTTAATAAAGCTGTCAGGGATGTGCATCTAAAAAAGAAAGAGAAACCACACTGGAACAAAAGCACTGCTTTGACGCTGGGTGCCGCCATTTTGCAAAACTGAGTGGAGAACTTGCGTACACCAGGGATTGAGTTGGCATGAAAATGTGCGTGGCTTAATGCCAAGTTTAGTTTCTATACATCATGATGTGAGCGTGGAAACAGGCATACGCAACATTTTTGTACGTATGCACCGTTTATACATGAGGCCCCTGGACATTTCAGATATCTTCCCATTTACTCATTTAAAATACATTTTAGATATCTCAAATTTATTTAATGATAAGTTAACTTAAATTGAGCATAGACCTATTTTTTCTTAAAATGTATTTGAAGATATCTCTAATTTTATTTCAATATATTTTAACTTTGTTTTAAGATTTCTTTTAAAAAAGGAAGTTATTTCAAGATATCTCAGTATCATTTTGATACATCTGAAATACAATTAACGATAACCAAAATGCATTTCCATAATTCTTATATTAGACATGGACTCCCATTGAAAGATGAGGAAATGTTATAGAGAGGGATTTTGTGATTGATCGTAATAAATTTGAAGAAATGTGCTTTGAGATATATTGAAATGATGGGCAGATATCTGAAAAGATGAACTGCATTTCAGGAATATGTAGAATTAATTGTTGGATATCTCTGTATGCTAATTTGGCTTGCCATAAAAGTGATTAAAAGTAAATGTTGTGTTTGTAGTTGTGAGCTCTACAGGTCATCGGCTGAGGAAGGTGAACAGAAGACACACAAGAAGGAAACATTTATTGAGCACAGAGTTAAATGGGTTCCATCTTAAAGGCATGCAGTCTTTATTTAAAATGCATTGCCAGCCAATGGCGTGATTGTACTTTTAAAACTGCACAAATGTGAATTTCCTGTGAGCGTGTAACTTTTTGAGGCATATTCAATGCAATACACTAAACAAACCCATGTACCAAATCAGAGGACTAGAAGACCACATTATTTTCCTTCTTGACAAAGACATTATTCCACTCATTTTTATTCCTTATAAAGGAATTGAATGTCAATATTTATCACAACATTTGCACACTACTCAGAACATTTCTAAATATATATGTATGTTTTGACAAATAAATTGAATACTGTGAAGGTGTTTGCCAGCCTAGCTGATATGACCAGTTGTTCAGTTTTTGACTTATCATCTATCAGATATATATACAGTTTATTTTTTATATCCTATTGATCTTAATTAGTATATAAGGTTTAAGACAGACTGATTTAGAAGTGGGGAGTTTAAGGAATGTGGATGGTTATACAGCGGCACTTGGCATTTGCTAATGCATTCATAAGTTCAGTCCTGTCAAAAGTAGTGATTTGGGAACAGGCTGTGTTCTGTAACTTGGCAAGGGCAGAACTGTTGTAGTGGCTCCTGTCTCCCTTGTCACCGGCCCTAGTGTGTGTTTGGATGAGTGCGCGTGTGCGTGTGTGTGTTTGTTTGCCCTGAGATGGATCGATGCCCTGTCCAGGGTTTGTTCCTGCCTTGTGCCCTATGCTGGCTGGGATAGGCTTCAGCACCCCCCAATGATCCTGTTCAGGACTAAGCAGATTAGAAAATAACATGGCATGACCAATGATAAAAAAAGGGCTTCAGAGGTTAAAGTGCCTTTCATGAGAATGGCAAAACAAAAGCAAAGATTATTAACTTAAAATAAATTTTAACACATAATTATAAATTTAAAGTTGGTGTAAGGCAGTGTACGCCTTTCTCAGTTAAATATCAGGTGCAAGGCAAAAAGCAGCTCTAGGAAGGGTCTCTCAGAAGGGGCCTCACACAGGGCCATTTTAGAATTCTGAATTTCCAATTCAACTGCACAACATGTTTGTTATTAATAAACACTAAGGTCTTCTTACTTAAACCACTCAGAGCGCAGCACCGATAAACAGTGTCAATGTTGAGAAACATAAAGGAAACTCTCTGAATTATTAGACAGTAACACAAAAGTGATTTGAAGAACAAAAAAGTCAAAAAAAAATGAGAGAAGCATGAAATATTTAAAAAAATATAATTGATTGAAATATCCCATATTTTAACAATGATATTTCTATACAATATTGGTAATCTTAAAATGTTACAATTTTTAAATTTCTTTCTTTACTATTGCTTATGTAGTTTCCTAACAAATTATTTTTGTGCAAGTATCAGTGCATTTGAAAAAGGTTGAATTAAGAATTAAATGGCCACATTTTACATGTACTACACTTTGCCATAATAAAAGATGGCACTTCCGTAAACAAATAAATGAATAAAGTAGAAGTAAACATTTGCAGTGCCATTAGAATAATTTAATCTGTTCACTTTTACTTTAATGTATTTGTTATGAGATGCATTAATTAAGAAAAAAAAAACCAACATGAAATGCCCTTAATCTTGTTTGTGTGAGTTTTTCAGGACTAGGAAAATAATACTTTGAAGTAGCAATGGTGAAATGTGATTTTCCTTTTTATCCACGTGAGAAGTTCCATTAGGTGACAAAATGGATGACATTTCTTTATCCCTTACATTTAACAAGTATTATTTTCTTTCAGAAAGTATTTAATGTCTGTCAGCATGGTCTCTCTCTCTCTCACACACACTCACATGCCAACATTCTTATAGGTTTGTCTGACTTTCATTCATGCCAGTGCTTTTTTGTCTTACTATTGTTCCAATTAAAGTTCAAAAGTGCTGCTGGTAAAATGGCATTTATTTTCATTTTTCAGTCATTTTTGGAGTGCAGTGTTCTGCATTTTAAGTAGTGTATTCTGCATGGTATCCCTGCCCAGTTTAAATAACTGGTCAACCAGGAATTACGTAGACATGCCTGTCCTATTACCTGACAAGTTCTACCCCAGTTTGGGAATAATAAAGGGACCCCCACCGTACAAAACTATCAGAATCTTTGAGTCAAAATATGATAAAATGGCAATGTTTGATGAGACATTATGTTATAATTTACTTATTATTCGTCTTTGTTTGCCTGAATACTGTATAAAGTTGAAATCACATTCTTCTGTTCATAGTAGATATGTCAAACTATTTTAGCTATGAAGAACAAACTTTGATTTACTTCATTGTGCTTAAATCCTTCTTGTACATCAATGGTCTCCATCATACGACTGGGAATGTTTAGCTATGGTGTATAACACACACATATTAGCACAACTGTTAGCCGTAGCTCAGGGTGAGGCATTGTCAGATGAGGGCTGTCATCTGAATCAATGATTGAGAGTTGAAAATTTAATATTTAAAATAAATATTTCTTGAAATATGTTTTAAATTTAAAATAAATATTTCTTCAATTATACTTGAAAGTGGAGTGAGTGAGGCACATTACCTGCATTGTGACGGAGTGTCAGTTACAGCACTACAGCCATGTGGCGCAATACCCGAGGGTGATCCAGCTCCTAGGATCTTCACTGTTGAGGACTTGAATGGCTGGACCAGGCCAAGGGGACCCCCACATAACACCAGGCTGCAGATAGAGGGTCATTTCCGGAGGATGGGACTGGACCACATGTCTGCCTGGGAGGTTGCCAGCCAGGATCCTGAGCTATTTTGTCATGTGGCAATGCGCACTCCCCACCTTGCCCTGACCTGGATTTAAAAATCTGGGTACTGTATGTACATTTTTTATTAGTACTTTTTCACTACCAGACCATTAATGTCATCTTCCATAATAAATTTTGATGTATCTTTCATACATTCCTAAGGTTATGGGAGTGACATTAATACAATATATATATATACATAGCAAAATACCCGTGCTTCGCAGCGGAGAAGTAGTGTGTTAAAGAGGTTATGTAAACATATATATACATAAACATATATACTTATATATACATATCTACATATACACATATCTACATATATACATATATATATATATATATATATATATACATATGCATATACACATCCACATATATATACATATATCAACATATATATACACATACATATATACATATCTACATACATACACATATATCTATCTATATATATATATATATATCTATCTATATATCTATATTTATATATCTCTATCTATCTATCTATCTATATATATACATCCCCGTGCTTTGCAGCGGCGAAGTACTGCTTTTAAATTTTTATTAAGAAGAAAACCTTTTTAAATTGAGTGAAAATCTACCAATAACAATTTGTTAAGGATCTGTTTTTTTGTGAAGCTGACTTCACACAGCCTCTCCGCTGTTTTATAAACGAACGTCATATAAGGTCTTCCTTTTTCGTTGCTTTGCCAACGGAAGCAGCCTTTTTATTTAATCCTGTTTTTACGATTGTTCTGTTTGTATAGCACGTTGTCAGCTCAGCACTCTGGTTGTAATATGACCAAGCTGTGCAAGCACACTCTTGAGAATGCAACGTATAGTTGTACAGGAGAAAAAGCAATCTTGCCTGAAATCAATGCAACCTTTTGTAGGTCTATGAACATAATTTAAACTTTAGGTTTACACGGTGCTTTCTTTCCGAAGTACCTGCACTCATGAATATGTCTGTATGCGTCAGTCGCTCAAATCCCCGTGGTTCGCACCGGTGAAGTTCTGCTTTTAAAATTTTTATTAAGAAGAAAAGAAAACCTTTTAAAATTGAGGTAAAATATACCAATAACAGTTTGTTAAGGAACTGTTTTTTTTGTGAAGCTGCCTTCACTCGAGTGATCACTTCGAGCTTTAAGCCTGAGAAATCACCCCGTAAATGCACATCTATCTATCCATCTATATATATATATATATATATATATATATATATATATATATATATATATATATATAGCAAAATACCCGCGCTTCGCAGCGGCGAAGTACTGCTTTAAAATTTTAAATAATAAACTGAGGGAAATTATACCAATAATTATTTTTTAAGGATCTCTTTGTATACCATGTTGTCAGTTCGCCCCTCTGGTTGTAATATGACCAAGTTGTGCGCTGAGCTTATTCTTGTGCATGCAACGTATACTTGGCCATGTGAAAAGCAAATCAAGAACAGCAAGACTGCACCAGCTGCGGAGCTCAGCTCAGAGCGAAATGAAGTCAATGGGAGGGGAGATGATCACGTGACTCCAACACCCGCCTTAACTCTCCATCCCTCCACAAACACAGTCTCTCGGATCCCAACTCTCCTTTATATATATATATAGATAAATAGCAAAATACCCGCGCTTCGCAGCGGAGAAGTAGTGTGTTAAAGAGGTTATGAAAAAGAAAAGGAAACATTTTAAAAATAACCTAACAGGATTGTCAATGTAATTGTGTTGTCATTGTTATGAGTGTTGCTGTCTTTTATATATATAATATACACACACACACATATAAACATATATATACATATACATATATACATATATATACATATCTACATATACACATATCTACATATATATATACATATACACATCCACATATATACACATATCAACATATATATATATAGACATACATACACACACACACATATATATATATATATATATATATATATATATATACATACATATACACACATACATGCAGTTTCAATAACATAGAAATCAATATAAACAACATTAACATCATTATCATATGAGAATATGAAGTAATATATAAGAAGCACATTTCATATAAATATAAATTATTAAACAGTAAAATCTTCTTCTATAATTTGCTACCGTGGCTGTTCGTTTGTCTGTCCAGGATTTTAAATCACCTGTAGCTCGCAAACCGTTTCACCTATTGACTTGAAATCTGGTACACATATAGTACGTCACGTCTACTATCCGCTTTATGGGTGATGATTGTATTACTCTTTTTATCTTTATTTTATTTTATTGTAGAATCAACTCCTATCTGCGCACACCAGGGCGGCCGTGGGCGGATGCGTATGGTGTATTCACTCCACGTTATCGTGCATTGCGCTGTCACTGGTATTTTGATAAAAGAATTTGAACAACATATAAGAAGCGTATAAATTATTAACAGTAAAAACATTAACATTTAAGAAGTAAAGTTACATTAAGTACTACTGCAGTGCCTTCGGGTATACCTCATTTTTTGTTTGCCCATTACATGCTTAAATGTATACATTTTTGGTGCACCTACCCGAGAACACGCGACATATAACTGAGCGTGGGAGAAGCATGGATTTTAAACACGCATTGAGTTCATCTGCTGGTCTCCCTCGTGAAATAACTGGTAATGTTTGACTAAAATCTACAGCGAGTAAAACGACATTACCTCCTATTTTTTTTTTTTTACGATCTCTGAGATCTTGCTTTTTTCGGTTCAAGGCTTCATAAGCTCTTTTATGTTCTATGGTGTACTTATCCCAAACCATCATCTGTGAATGTTGCAAGACTTTCGCCTTGTATGTAGATCGGGGTAATTACATTCATTGCATTCCTAGTCTGAATCACAATCTGATTGTATGGGTGGTTACCTGGCACTGTAGGGTTGCCGCCCGTCCTTTAAAATACGGAATCGTGCCGCGTTTGAGAATGAAATTGCGCGTCCCGTTTTGAATCAATACGGGACGGGATTTGTCCCGTATTTTTTTTATCATTTTTTTTAAAGCAGCGTTTCATGCAAATCATCCCACACGCATTTTATGAAGATGCCTCCATTCCTACTTTTGATTGGGTAATACTTGATGTCATCGTTAGTTTGATTGGTCCTTTTAACTGTCCAGTGAGGAGGGCGGGTCTTTTAAGTAGAGTCTGCAAACTGTTGGCACTGGGATGTGGCACCCGCTGCAGTATGCATCCCTTATTTTTTTGTATTAAAAGTGGTAACCCTACCTGGCAGGTAACACTTATGTTTGGTCATGAAGTTGTCTAAAATCCGCCACGTGCCCTCTTTTAATTGTGAGAAGCAGATATATATAGCCAAATTCTCGCGCTTCGTTGCGGCGAAGTACTGCTTTTAATTTTTTAAGAAGAAAATAAAATCTTTTTAAACGGATCGAAAATTTACCAATAACAATTTGTTAAGGATCTGTTTTTTTGTGAACCTCGCTTTTCACAGCTGTCGCGCTACGGCGTGTGTTTCATTTATTTGACAGTATGTAGATCGTGGTAATTACATTCATGGCATTCGTTTTCTGAATCACAATCTGACTGTACGGATGGTTACCTGCCAGGTTATGCTTGTGGTTGGTCAGGAAGTCGCCTTACATCCGCCACGTGCCCTCTTTCTGTTCCCAGAAGCTGATCATAGAATGGTTGTAATAGTTTACTTTCAAATAATGCAAAGAGTATGCGACACGTGTTTCTCCCTAATTCTGGGCTCATCAGGCATACACACTCACTGCATCCCCTCTCGGGAATCGAATCTCTATCGTCAGCAGCAGAGTTGAAGCCCCTAACGTTGCAGTCAGCAAGTCGGCTAACATCCGCCATGTGCCGTCTTTCAGTTGCGAGAAGCAAATCATAGAATGGTTGAAACTGTCGCCCCTAATGTTGCGCTACGGCGTGTGGTTCGTTTATACCTCGTGTCTTCTCATTAAACTTTTATCTCGCGAATATGTTATTGCAATCCGCAGCGGGAGCGTTTCTATAAACTTAATTTAAACTTACGTTTTACACCGTGCTTTGTTTCCCTTATGAACATGCTTGTATGCTTCATTCGCTCCCTTCTCAATTGTTTAATGAATTTTTTGTTCTTCGCTGTTTGCGGCTCTTCCTTCATTTGTCCCTACTGCGTTCACAGTCTTTTCACGTGATTACGTGGGAGGCGTGATGACGTGACACTCAACTCCTCCTCCCACGGCCATTGAGCTGCCGTCCATTACAGTATATTGTGAAAAAAGAGGTTCCAGATATGACCATTACGCGTTGAATTTCGAAATGAAACCTGCCTAACTTTTGTAAGTAAGCTGTAAGGAATCAGCCTGCCAAATTTCAGCCTTCCACCTACACGGGAAGTTGCAGAATTAGTGATGAGTCAATCAGTCAGTCAGTCAGTCAGTCAGTGAGTCAGTGAGGGCTTTGCCTTTTATTAATTAGTATAGATATATGTATTTGTATTAAACATTCTTTGGTTTAGATTCCATGATAATTAGTGTTCAGATAAAAAAGTCATAGTGATGCACTGCATCCCCTTTTTGAAAATAATTTGTTTAACCTTATTTTTCTTTTCTTACTCTCTTCACTATTCTTACACATGATAGATTTATGCTTCACACGGAGGAAAATGTTGATCAGTCAGCACAAGCAAACAAAGCTCCATCAAGCACATAGAAATACACCAACAAAAGTGAAGGACAAATTCACCTGGAGTTGAAGTTATCACAGTCTCACATCCATGACAGGTAGAAAAAGACCTGTAGTGTAGAGTGTTTGCTTCTTTTTGATTACTTTAGTTTATACATGTGGAGCATCTGGAATTCAGCTTTCCATGAAATATAGATTAGTCTTCAAATGGTCCTGTCAGCTGAAAGAGAAAAGAGTCGAGTCAGCCAGTTCCTTCAGATGATAGGAAGCATAGAGCCAAGCCATTTTGAAAAAGAAAAAGACGTCTCTTTCTGGCTAGACAGAAGGCTAATAGAAACTAATTAAAGAAATAATTTGAGAAATGTTTTAAGTGTAGGCTGTTCCTGGAAGACATTTGAGAAGATGAGCTGGAGGTTGAAGAGATTCTCTGGTGCTGCATGGTTATATATGTACACAAGATCACTGTGTGGTTGTATGGACCTCTATTCTTGATCAGATTGTGGAAGAGCATTCTCAATTATTTAAAGCGAAAGTCACTTTAATGATAGTTTTCTCCTTGTACCACTTTATTAGTTTTTTTTTGCACTGGAAATGTCAATTTTTAATGGATGAACCAAAGCCAACAATGATAACACAATTGCTATTTCTCATAACGTAACTCAGAAATCTGTAGCCCACTGTAACCTTCAAATCAGCTATACAATAGATTCATTTTTGTTTTTTGAAAAAGAAAGAGAAATATTACATCAAAAAGATGTGTAATATAAAACAGTGGTGCTCAAAGTCAGTCCTGAGGGTCCCACATGGGTGCAGGTTTTTGTTTCAACCAGTTTTACAATTGGTTAGTCATTGTATCTCTAACTTGTCTCAATTTGTTACTAACCCTCACCTATTCTGTTTCTCTTCTCAGTACTCAAATGTGGCACTTGATGCCACGGCCCACCTGCCAAGTTGTTTTGTCTGCCTAAGGTAAAGTCATCCCTGATGGAGGATTGCAGGAATCGTCAGGTAGAGGGGTCCTCTCATTGGATTGGCTGGACCAGCACTGACTCAGCTGTGGAATGGCCAATAGGGAGAGGCAGCTTGATGGCTGAGGTCTCCAGGACTCTAAACAAATCCAAATCCTAGTATGTGATATCATCTACTGTTAAATTCTGCTCTATACTTGTAATATTTTTATTTTACTATTATATTGTATTGAGGATTACTTGTGTTTTGTTCTGTGTATTATATTGTATTGAGCCCCCTCTTTTTGACACTCACTGCACGCCCAACCTACCTGGAAAGGGGTCTCTCTTTGAACTGCCTTTCCTAAGGATTCTTCCATTTTTTCCCTACTAGGGTTTTTTTGGGAGTTTTTCCGTGTCTTCTTAGAGAGTCGAGGCTGGAGAGCTGTCAGAAGGAAGGGCATTTTAAAGCCAATTGTGTGGTTTTGGGCTATACAAAAATAAATTGTATTGTATTTAGTTGGGTGGTCTTTTTCTCTTCTCTTATTCTGCATTCAGAAAAGCACAGCAGTGTGATTTTTGAAGACGTTTATAAGACATGTAGGAGAATGTGTATTTTTGCTATAGCTTTAAAGCTGTAACTTTTCTTTGTGTTTTCCTATTCATTTGCATTTTTCTGTGTAGTTTGCATTCTTAAAATTATCCAAATATTTACAATTAAGAAAAATCATGGAAGACACCCAGGCAAATGACAGTAAATAATGAAAGACTGCAACTACTCAAGCATCAGACATTCTAACATGCTCATTCACCTGAACAAAAATATAAGCGTCTGTGTGTCTGTCTTGTGTGTCCGTCCATTTGCTATGTCTCTGCTATCTAACAGATGGTCATTCACGCTGCACTGAAAATATTAATGCTGAGGTCTATGTTCATTACTTAGATTTCAACCCATCTTACATGTGTAGCTCAGCTAGTCCATCTTAATAAAAGAACAAGTGCCTGTGTGTCCATCCGGTTGCTATGTCTCTATCAATCTAAATGATGATGCATCAGGAACATCTTTAGAAATAAAATGCATTGCATTTGTCATTCCAACAGATGCCGCATCACAAACATTACCACTGCTTTTACAAATCCCATACCAAATGGCATATAACAGGGACAGATACCATGCACGGTACACTCCAAACATTAACAGTGAGGTCTACGTTGATTACTTAGATTTCAACCCATCTTACATGCGTAGCACGGCTAGTCTACCTTAATAAAAGAATAAGTGCCTGTGTGTCCATCCGGTTGCTATGTCTTTATCAATCTGAAACATGGTGCATTAGGAACATCTTTAGTAATAAAATGCATTGCATTTGTCATTCTAACAGATGCCACATCACAAACATTACCACTGCTTTTACAAATCCCATACCAAATGGTATATAACAGGGACAGATGCCTTGCACGGTACACTCCAAATATTAAGAGTGAGGTCTATGTTGATTATATAGATTTCAGCCCATCTTACAATGGTACACAGCTAGTCCTCCCTAATAAAAGGATAAGTGCCTGTGTCCTTCAGGTTGCTATGTCTCTAAAAATCCAAAAGATGGCAGATCAGAAACATTTTTAGTTATAAAATGCATTGCATTTATCATTCCAACAGATGGTGCATCAAAAACATTACCACTGCTTTAATGAATCCCATACCAAACGGCATATAACAGAGACAGATGCATTGCATGGTGCATGGCAAGCGTTAACAGTGAAGTCTACATTGATAACTTAGATTGCAACCCGTCTTAGACGATTAGTACAGTTGATTAATGAATAATGAATTAAAAAACAAAAGCACCTAGAAAACCAGAATACCAATCGCTATGAAAATCTTAAAACCCAAGTTAAACAAAAGCATGACTCAATTATCCCCATGTTACATAAAGTTGTAGTGGGTGCGGCAATGCACCGTACCAGTGCATGCTCCCCAACTTGACTTGACTTACATAAAGTAACTGATTGGTACACTCTAATAAAAAATGACTAATCTTAGTTTTGTAATTTCTACATTAACCTCAAAAAATGGAAAAAAAAGAAATAACAATTTGATTATTCAGGCCAGGCGTCCAAACACAAGCTGCTTTTATCAAAAACCTTCAGTCATGTGGGGTCCTCAGGACTGAGTTTGACAGCCAGTGTTATAAAACTATTCATTTATGGTGGTCCGCAAAAAAATACATATTTTTTTTTTTTGCTGTTGTTAAAATGTTTTGGTGATTCTTATGGATTTAGGTGTTGTGAAGCCAAATCTGACAATTAGTTTTTAAAAATAATTATTTAAACTTGAAAATATTAAAAATTACACATATAATTGAGACTTGCACAATGTAGTCACTTGGTAGTTTTTTTCTCTTATAATCCTATGAAGATGTTCCATGATAGATTGACCAACAGATGTCTGCTAAAATAGGCTATTTCTTCATTTTCCACAATAACATCTTGTGACGGAGGGCCGGGACCCTTGCCTGGCCAACCTATCCAGAGTGTTACCTCCCCTGGAGTGATAGATGGCAGCCCCCCCTGGGTTGCAACGGTGCCTCAGACTCACTCAGGGCTTCATGGGAGTTGGAGTTGGATTCAGCCCTGTTGGAATCCAGGGGGTGCCACAACGGCTGCTGAGCCCTGGAGAGCAGCTCTTCCAAAAGTAGGGCAACAGCACTTGGAGCACTTCTGGGTGCCTTATAAAAAGAGCCAGCAGACAGTACTCTGGGAGCCAGAGTCGGGAGGAGTGGAGGAGAAAAGGAAAAGAGTATTGTGTTGTGTTTGGGACTGTGTTGAGCTTGTGAGAACGGGGAAGGCGCTGCTCACAAGGTAAAAAAGAAAATAAACACTCACATCTGCTTGAATTTGAGTCCTACACCTGTCTGTGTCGGGGTTGGCCTTTACAATCTCTATATCTGAGTGGTGTCATGGTGGAACCTCTCAACATGTTCATCACGGGTAAAAAATCCAAATGAGAGTGTAGGAAATGTGCTATGTAGGCAGAGAGAAGCTCCTCAACTAGTTCCTTGCAGTTTTCTGCCTTTGTATTGCCTGTTTCATGGAGCAATCAGGAAGGAGTGACAAGAGACAAGTACTCTTCAGCATGACTACTAGAAGCAGACGATGGTCTGTGATTTATTGGTCTATGTTAATTACTGTGTATTTTTGACAATGGCCATCTCATAGTGACAGCTCTAGAGAACAAGAAATCTGAGGTTTGTTACAAAAGTCAGACCACCCCGGTCCAAAAGATGATCACGAGAGGAGTTTTATCCTACTTGAAGCCAGAAGCACATTTGAGTTTAGTGTAATGGTAGGAAGAGCGATTAGGGTGGTGCACTTAGGCAAAGACAGCGACAGAGAAGCAATGCCTCATGAAACTCGAGAGTTTCAAAGCATTTCTTTCCCAAAAACGTCTAAAAATAGCCTATTGTAGGCACGGAGCTGGACAGTTTGACATCCGTGGCAGAGCGACGGGCGCTGAGCAGGCTCCTGTCAATAATGGAGAATCCACTGCATCCACTAAACAGTATCATCTCCAGACAGAGGAGCAGCTTCAGCGACAGACTGCTGTCACTGTCCTGCTCCACTGACAGACTGAGGAGATTGTTCCTCCCCCACACTATGGGACTCTTCAATTCCACCCGGGGGGGGGGGGGGGGGGGGGGGGTAAACGTTAAAATTATACAAAGTTATTGTCTGTCTGTATACCTGCATTGTTATCACTCTTTAATTTAATATTGTTCTTTATCAGTATGCTGCTGCTGAGGTATGTGAATTTCCCCTTGGGATTAATAAAGTATCTATCTATCTATCTATCTATCTATCTATCTATCTATCTATCTATCTATCTATCTATCTATCTATCTATCTATCTATCTATCTATCTATCTATCTAAAAACGCCCACTAGAGGGAGATATTTTAGTCAAACCTGGCAGTAATAAGAGCAAACACAGATTCTTTATAAAATAAAAGATTTGTTTTTCACAAGAATACTCCACACAAAAAGTAAGCTCAGCAAAAGACATAAAGGACCTTTCAGCAAAGGCAATCCAAGGCGAATACAGCCCCAGTACGAAATTCAAAGAGTTGTCAAAAATCCAGTAAGTCATAAAAAATCACAAAGAAATGCTCACCAACTTCCAAGCACATTCAAAATGAACTTCAAGGAACTGTGGGTTGTCCCTAACATTGTAGGGTTGAGGGCAACCTCTTGCAGTGATGAGCAGGTGTTACCCACCTCTTGTGGGGACACCACCACAAAACGGGATAAAAGATGCATTAACATAAAGAAACTGCCATCCCTGCAATTGTAGTGTCATCTGAAAACGTCATCACAAAAGAACTAAGAAAAATGCATTCTTACAGAAGTTCACTCTTACACTAAATATTTCCATTAAAAAATACAAGGACAAAATGAAACATGAGAACTGAAACTGTGACACAACTATAGTAGTTTGCTACTAAGGGAGACCCACCTTCACTTTCCATTAATGCTGTTTGTTATCACCCACGTCACCGTAAAAACCGACGGCCTCTTTTCACCAGCTAGTGCATCTTTTTAAGAATACAATTTGCAC
The DNA here is from genome assembly GCF_900747795.2 of Erpetoichthys calabaricus. Classification (NCBI taxonomy): domain Eukaryota; kingdom Metazoa; phylum Chordata; class Cladistia; order Polypteriformes; family Polypteridae; genus Erpetoichthys; species Erpetoichthys calabaricus. Next base: position 202,770,156 of record NC_041398.2, read on the forward strand.
AATTTCTTTTGCCTGCGGTGAACTTCCTTCCTGCCAGATTTGTTTTCTGATACACCTCAGAGCCAGGAATGTCAGCAACAGTGACTAATGCAGTCATGGGAGTAGGCTGCACTGCTGTAAACTTCCTCTCAGGTTATTCCTTTTCAGTTTACATAGAAAATACAGTATATGTTATAGATACTGTATGATATACATATCTATCTATCTATCTATCTATCTATCTATCTATCTATCTATCTATCTATCTATCTATCTATCTATCTATCTATCTATCATTCTTGAGCTAAAGCTTTAACAACAGCTAAGTCATTCAGTAAATCACTACATTTGCTTCCTCTAAAGCAGCATTTTGCCATTTATGGCATTTCCTGTTCTAGCAGAAACTTTACTTTAGGAAACCTTTCTTGATACTTTTGGTAATGCATTTAAAAAACGGCTTAAATTATGGAGCTGTTTTTTTTGTTTTTAAACAGAGAGCTCTGGTATGACAGTGTAGCATTTTTCAAATTGTAGGCTGCAACGTGCACATTTATTGCTGAGGTTTGGGTTTCATTTCAAATTCAGTTCATTGACTTTTTCTTATTTATTACCTCGAAAGATTGTTGTTACAGTGGAGCACTTCAGTTGGTAAACAAGTATTAGCATTCTGGGCATATCCGCACTGATTTTGGAGCAAAAAAAAAAAAACTCTCACACAGCTGCAGTCTCTTTTCAACAGATGGCATTTAATAATAGTCTTTGTTCTGGAGGGTCTTCTATCTGCAACCACAAAATAAAATAAAACCTGTTTTCCACAAATCTCACACAATTATGAAGATGATGTAGAGCTGACTTCTAGCACATGTTACCATGACAACTGTGAACTATTTTTTTTAAAGGCCAAGGAAACCTTGTTTTATAAAAAGCAAAGCTATTTCATTTTATAGTCATAGTCAATGAAGAGGTGACAAACTCGACGCTTACGCGGCTTAACCTTGCGTGCACATCTTAAAAAAATGAAAATGATTTCAGCTAATTGCCAGTGAAGAATTTGTCTTAACACCGAGACATCAGAGTTGCATGACAGCTCTTACCGTAATCTTTATCAATAAGATAAAATAGAGTATTAAAAAATGTGAAAGATTCTACCTAGTTCTAAAGGTGATTGGCTCTGTTTCCACATTTCAGCAGCTCAGGTTCATTTTTGCACACACTGCATTTATCTGTGAATGTTCCTGTAATGCAGTTCTGATCTGAATGTGTCTGTGAATGTTATTTTAATGCACTCTACTCCATATACCCCTCCACGAAGGGGTAGGCAGTGGGTGGTGGCACAGAGACAAAGTGCCGTGAGTCTTGTCCATGCATCACAGTTTAATGAGCACTCTTTAAATCCATTTAAATATCCTAGTGAAAGCCTGTGTTTGAGTACTCTTTTTGTTCGTTGTCATGGCACAGTTGACGTTGGAACTAAAAGGAAAAAAAAAGCAAGTAGGCAGGTTTATTTTTGCTGTTGTGCGTAGAAGTGGCAGGCAGCAGTTTTCAGACAGCCAGTCAGCAGAGCCTGGTAATTTCTGTTTTCTATTTTGGGTCTTTTAGTAGAATTGTCAAACTTTTTTGTTAATTATTTTTCACTCTTCACAGATGGATATATGAAAAAATAAAAACAACAAAAAAAAAGTGTAACTCTTATTTTTATACTGTAACTTCTGTGTAAGATGAAAGCTTTTATGAAACTTTTATACCATACATAATGCACACCAGTTCTGTGGCTGAATCCGTTGGGGGCAGTGGGGGGGTAGTTATACATTAAAAAAAGGAAAAAAAAAAACCTTTAAAGTAAGGTAGACTGTACATAGTATGCGTAGTGTCTATGAGGTCTTGCTGACCCCCCTTATAAGTCTACTTCTGGCACCATCACACAACAGGGTGTCTGTATGGCCAGCGCTATGCAGATTTATTGCTCTGCCATATCCTTTCCATTTCTCCACGACTGGTCCAGTTGGACTCCAACGGATATTTGTTGACTTGGATACTTTTCATGCCTCCATCCCTGGCTTGTGCTTTTCAATCACCTTTTCATGGAGTTGCTTGGTATGCTCTTTCGTCTTCATTATGTTTGTTAGACCACCATAGTGACACGCCACAAGTTGGACCTCCCAGATTAGGTGCATTTATACTACAATCAACTAAAACTCCAGACAGGTGGTCTCCATTGTGACGTCTAAAACCAATTAGCTGCTCCAACCGATGGTGTGTCACATACTTATGTGATCAATGAACTTGTGTTTTATATTTGTAATTAACTGAGACCACTTTGCAGAGGCCTGTTTTCAGTTTCATATTAAATAGTCTTTTTTTTTTTGGTTAAGCCAAATTTAATTCACTGTGATTCAGTGTTGCATAACAATAAAATGTGAAAATTTCCAAGTAGGTGAATACTTTTTATAAGCACTGTGCAGAGACTTGGACCACCCGTTCGTTAATCTGTAAATGTATACTATATATTGTGAGGGCGAGGGGGTATCCCAACCTAAACCAATGAGCACCACAGACAAAATAAATAGGCAGGTTAATTTGACCCAAAACGCAAGAGTGCCTGCTTCATTTGTAATGTAAAAGCAGAAGTCACTAGGTGAGAATGAATTGAAATCCAGTTATAAAGTGCTCAGTCGTATCTTCAGAATTGAAACTACGGACTTTGTCACCATTCTCATCGTTTTGTGCCTTCATACTCACGTGTCACAGAATGTAATTGGCAGCACGTACAGCAAACTGGCAGTCACTGGTCGGTTAGGAATTCTAGCGAATTGTATCTCTAAGGTATTCATTCTTGAACTGTCCTTAGTTGATCCTCAAGATCTTGAGAAATTTACAATTTGATCATTTACGGATGCTGCTGCCTCTTTCTTTATTTTGTTTACTTCATTTTATGATTTGTTTTCTAATCTGTCTATTCTTGTTTAATAAAAATGTCTCCTTTCATTTCTAGCTTACTTGTGGCCAGTTGTCTTTCTAGCTGCTTTTTCCATTACTGTTTGATCCTTCTACTCAAGTTTAATGCTTTTTTTCATTGTATGCTTCAGTTATACCTTGATAAGAAAACTCAACTGCTTGTTAATTTACTCATTTGTATTTTCCTTCGGAAACACTGAAGGCTTTGAGGTAGAAACAACAACATTTCTTTACATAGCACATTTTCATACACAAAAGTAAATGTTTTACAATCATATTTAGTTCATTAAGAGTTATTAAAAAGTAACTAAAAAGCAATTTTTGTAAAGGGCTATTAGAGACTAGTGGAATGAGAACATAAACATCCAGTTTAATAAACCAACACCAAGGTCAGATGGCCAGGGAGGAGAGAAAAAAATAAAAACTTCATCCATCAGGGCACTGGAGAAAATATATCTCTAGAGGTTCCAAGGTTAAAAGACCACCGAGCTCCCTCTGGGTATTCTAACAAACATGAGTACAGCGCATTCAGAAAGTATTCAGACCCCTTCACTTTCACACACTTTATTGTGTTGTGGATTTGATGTTAATAATGGATAAATTTGCCATTTTTGCCCATCAAACTAAACCCAATATCCCATAACTAGCTGAAATACCCAGTGTTGCCCGATAGGAAAATAAAGTGGTTTTTTTTTAATTGTTTGAGAAAAGTATCATATAAAAAGACACAACTTTAAAAATAAAAATAAATTAACAAACAATGAAGAATCACTAATGTGCTTGTCTTGAGGTCTTGTATGTATGTTATCATCTAGTTGATGCTCGTAACCAGCCAACTCTATTTAATTTCAAAAGCAACAGGGGTGCGGTGGTACTCAAACATAAAGATTGCTGGCAGTCACCTCCCGTTCGCCCTCTGGTGGTCGTTCAGAGTGTCAACTGGTTGATAACATGCATACAAGACCGCAAGATCACCCTCCACCCCACCCAGAAGGGGGTGGGTTAGGGCTGATTTCACCCCACAGTATTTTTAGTCGACCAATGAGAAACAGGTGTACCAAGTTTCAAGAAAATTGCTCCAGCAGTTTGGAAGTGATGCTGAAACATACATATACACACACACACACACACACACACATTGACTTTTATATATATATATATATATACAGTGGAACCTCAGTTCACGAACGCTTCGGTACACGTACAACTCAGTTTACGACCAAAAAGTCCGCCAAACTTTTGCCTCGGTTCACGACCACACACTCGGTATACGAACAAGCCATGATTTCCGCACGTGTTGCATTGTCCTCGGTCAGACGTGAACTGCTGAACTGCTGCAATGTGAGAGAGAGAGAGAGAGAGAGAGAGAGAGAGCATGCAGGCTCGTGTGCTGATGAGAGAGAGAGCAGGCAGGCTCGCGTGCTAGACAGAGAGAGAGAGAGAGCGCGTGCAGCTGAGAGCGAGCCTGTACGTGCAGCTGAGCAGGGAGCCTGGGTGTTTGTCAGTGTTATTCAACGTTTTTACATTAGTTTACTATTACACTGTGCATTCTATGGTGTAATTAACTATATTTGTGCTTAAAAATATTTTAAAAATATATTTACATACAGTTCGTATGTAAATCTGGAACGGATTAATTGTATTTACATACAATCCTATGGGGGAAATTGCTTCGGTTCACGACCAATTCGGTTTACGACTAGAGGTTCCACTGTATATAGATGACAAAGTGAAAACACATTTGCAAATTTATTGCAAATCAAAAATAGAAATCTCTCATTCGTAAAAGTATTCAGACTCTTAATTCAGTATTTTCTACAACAACAACAACATTTATTTATATAGCACATTTTCATATAAAAAGTAGCTTAAACTGCTTTACATAATGAAGAATTGAAAAATAAAAGACAAAATAAGAAGTTAAAATAAGACAACATTAGTTAACATAGAAAAGGTGTAAGGTCCAATGGCCAGGGTGGACAGAAAAAACATAAAATAAAATCTGTAGGGGTTCCAGGCCACGAGACCACTCAGTCCCCTCTGGGCATTCTACCTAACATAAAAGAAATAGTCCTCTTTGTAGTTAGGGTTCTCACGGAGTCACTTGATGCTGATGGTCATACAGACTTCCGGCTTTTAAACCATCCATCATTGTTGGAACATCATGGTACTTTGGGTAGATGGTGGTGTCGCAAGCCCCTAGAAGCCCCTTTGGCAGCAGAGTCTTCTTTGGTAAGCTTTGCACACCTGGATTTGGGCAGTTTAACCCACTCTTCCTGGCAGATCCTCTTAAGCTCCGTTAGATTGGATGAAAAGTGTCTGTTAACTGCCATCTTCAGGTCTCTCCACAGATGTTCTATGAGGTTTTTGTTGGGCCACTCAGTGACTGCTGCTGAGTAATCCATGGCTTCCATTCCTTAAAGCCTGCATTGTAGCAGTCTGAACTGAAGCACTTTGTCCTCTCTTTTAAGTTTTTTCTTGGGTCTTCCAATTTTTCTTATTTACACTATTTGATGTGGAGAGACATAAGGGGTTAATTCTAGTTCTTTCCCTTTTTACACATAACATACAATTCTCAAACCTGCTTAATCCATTTTAGGAGTCTGAGGAGATGGGGTTTATCTAAGCAGCATAAGATGCACAGCAAGAGTGGAAATGTGTGCAAGTGTGTGCAAATGCCCTTACTTAACTTATTATCAATAGCCATACCACATGCACTTCAGAACAGGTCATCCACCTCAAGCTAAGCATGTTTGGGTCCTGCTAGTACTTGGATTGGAGACCATCTAGGTCAGGGGTGGGCAAAGTCATTCCTGGAGGGCCGCAGTGGCTGCAGGTTTTTGTTCTAACCCAATTGCTTAATAAGAAGCACTTATTGCTCTAGAAACACTTCTGCTTCATTTTAGTTATCTCCCTCATTAAGATTTTGAACCCTTATTGCTTATTTAAGTCTTAAACAGCGGCATTCTCGGTTTTTAATTGCTCCTTATTAGCAATAAGATGCAAATGACAAAAGAAACCAGCAGTTATCCATTTTGCTTGTTACCCTTTACACCTGCGTGTATTTATCGTGCACTATTTGGTTTAATTAAATACTTGGAAGGAAAGAGAAGAGAAAAAAGTGAAGGATTGAGAATTACTTATCCGTTTTACACTTCAAAGTATTTGGATGATATCCTTAGAATGGAAAAAAAAATCTAGGATATGAGAATGACTTGACATCGCAGAGTTAAAGCACTAACAAGCCATGAAATGTAATTATTGGCAAGGATTGTTTTCTAATTAAGCAACTGGGTTGGAACAAAAACCCGCAGCCACTGCGGCCCTCCAGGAATGACTTTGCCTACCCCTGATCTAGGTAAAGCTCAGGTTGCTACTGGAAGAGATGTTGGTGAGGCCAGCAGGGTGCACTTACCTTGTGGTCTGTGTGTGGATCCCAATGCCCCAGTGCAGTGATGAGGACACCATACTGTAAAAATGGCATCATTTTATGGATGAGATGTAAAACCGAGGTCCTGACTCTCTGTGGTCATAAAAGATGCCTGGGCGTATCATTTCTAAAGAGTAGGGTGTATCCCGATGTTCAGGCTAAATTGCCCATCATGGCCTAATCATTCTGGCCCCCTAATCATTCCCTGCCTCTAATTGGCTATCTCTCTTACCACTTCATCACCTAACAGCTAAAGTGTGGTGAGTGTACTGTTGGAAAAATTACTGCCGTCGCATCATCAAGGTGGATGCCACATCAGTGGTGGTTGAAGTGGCTCCCCACTCACTATGTAAAGCACTCTGAGTAATGAGAAAAGTAGAATATAATTGTAAAGGATTATTACCATAATAGATATTAATAAACTCTCAACATGTTTAAATCTGCTGATTAATTTTTTGTATTGTTAGGTGAGTTTTCATCATTAAAAAATGTAATTACAGTGTGTTTCAATGCGAAAAATTTGTAAGCATGTGGCATAAAAGCAGAAAGAAGAGGTAGCAGTGGTTGTGTGGGTTGTCACTGTTATTTTGGTGACAGTAGTGGTGAGTGAGAAGGTGATGGAGCATATGTGTCAAAGTATGACAGAGATGAAGAAGAAGCACTGATTTGTTTGAACTTCAAAGTTTCTGGATCATTGCTGTCTTCTGCTTCTTCCTCTTCCATTGTCAAGGAAGAACAGGAAAGGTTCAACTGAAAGCATCAGCAGATGTAACAGCTGCAAAGCTTGATGCATGTGTTATGCATGGTAGAGGAAGCTAAATATCATGCCAGCAAGACATCTTTGTTACACTGTGCTACATTAATAACACTTAATTACATACAGTCAATGGAAACGTTTTTTCAGTTTTTTGAGCTCATCAAGCTCCCTCACAAGCTTATTTTTTTCAGGAGAGACATGATACACAAGGATGCAGGAAACACAGCAGACAAACTAGCTTGTGGAGTATAGTGATGGGGACATCAAGCAGCCAATGTAAACTTTGGCAACAAATCCATGACTGTTCAGACATGATCAGCAGTAAGTCCATAAAATATCCAGAAATAAGCAATGACAAGCAGGCAGACAAAAAAAAGACAACTTTGGTGAAAAGTGGCAGTTAGATGCCCCTGAGTGAACTCCCTAAAGAGGTAAGCTTCACATAGCAGTATTCATTGCTTCTCTTAACTGTGAAGAAAATGTTAAAGATTAACTCTGATAACCCAAATGGCCATTTCTTAGTAATGACGAGTGATGAGTAAACCCCACAGAATTTGCTTTGCCGTGAGTTTGGTGAGATCACAGAAATGTTTGTGAACTTCATTGAACTCCATGAAATGAGTTTTGAGTGGATTATAATAATGCAACGGTGTTTTAAGGCGCTCAGAGGGCTGGAGAAGTGCATACCAGCTAAATTGGACTGATTATTGTGTCCAAAAATATGATGTGAGTTGTGAGGCAGCAGTGCTAACTGTGCCACCGTGCCTCAAACAACAAAAGATGTAGCCGGAGCAAAAAATACAAACGAAACACAGCAAGAAGTAAATTAGACATACTAGGGGGCTTTGTCCCCTGCTCGCTTCGCTCTCCAACCCCCAGGCCTGCGCTACACGCTAGCCTCTTTGCGGTTCTGCCACTCACATATGGGGATGTGGATGTACAAATTAAACAGATTTTTAATTTCATGGGAATTGTTACATATGCATAATAGAACTATTTTACATTACAGCGAATAATTAACCATATTAAAAAAATAGTCAAACGTAATAATTTGAAAGTATATTATGTTTCATGTTGCGTTAGAGTTATTCGTTGTGTAATATGATTCCGTTCTGTTTGGCTTTGAAATTAACACGCAAATTAAATAAAACGACTTTTTTCGAATGTTTGGCTCTGAGATTTGTTAATTGTCTTTGCAAAAGGTAAACTGTTAACTTTTTAATACGAATGATATATCAAGATCTCCTTGATATCTAATGTTATCCGCAGAAGATTTACTACATTACCTTTTTGGATACATCCTTCTTTCTACAGTAATTTGTGCGGTGGAAGATATTCTTCGGGGTATTGTACGATCACCACCAACTGTTTCAGCATAGTCTATTAACCGATTGACATTTTTGTCATTAATTCATTTGACTTCATCGTTTCTCGATGCTATGTTATGTTGATAACCCTTCGTGATGAAATTCTTCAATAAGATTTGGACGTAATATGTCTTCTTTAATTGGGAAGTTGAAGTGAGGAAAACGTTAAAATTTATAAGAGCTGAGAGAGCAAGAACTGTGTCTGTCAGAAGCATTTACACGAATGAGATGTGAGAGTACCATGTGCGCGGTTGAATATAGTTGAGAGAAAAGCGTGACTTGCAAAAATCTCATGGCCAAAGTCTCGTCTTGTCTCGCAGGACTTGAAAAAAGTCTTGTCTCGTCCCAGGATTTCTTTATATTATAGAAAGATAAAATAAAAGACAATACCCCTCCCTAGTGATACGGCTGTAAGAAATCTCTGTTCTTTGACTTCAAAGGAGTGCCAGGCCATGTTCCAAGGCTTTATACTCTTTCTTCACATGCAGGGCCCCCCTTAGGCGAACATGCAAAACCAAACAAGGCAACGGTGCTTAAATAAGGATGTAATTCCATGGTGACTTAACAGATAGCACACCGTTACAGCATCTCACAGTCTGACTGCACGCTGTTCCAATCTTTCTTATGTCATACTGCTTGCCTAGCAGGTCTATGTGAGCCCCTGTGCTTAATATGACTATATGTCAGCTGTACATATGAGCAGAAAAAAGCAGATTTTACAAGATATATTCACACAGAGCACAGTGATATATTATTCTTATGCTTAAACATACATCACTGCACTCTCAGAGTTCCCAGCTTGGGCACATTTTGGTCATATCATGTAGTGGCAATGTGGGAGGGAATTGTCCCACTGTTTAACATAGTGGCTCTGGGCACAGCTGGAATGTCTTTTTTGCTTCCTTTGTGTCTGTGTAGATGGTTTGGACTGTTTTCTTACATCAAAAAGAAACACCTTGTAAAAGCAATACATCTTTCGTTGTTATGATTATTTCACAGGGTCTGCTCTGTTTTCTAACAAGAGGAGGGCTCTTTTAAAGCTTGTTTTGAGATTGTAGTAGGGAATCCATTCCCAGACAGGTTTATCCATTCCCGGGAATCCGGGAATCCCGCATTTCATTCCCGGGAATGACACAGTGCACGGGCATCTCACATGTGAACGGTTTTAGAATGACAGACACTTATTTTTAATAAAACTACTGCAATATGTTGACACAAATAAAAGACTAACCTTATCTACAAGCAGTTCATGCTGTCATATAAGTACATGTATCTTTAGTTGTGGTAATAAGAGCGTAGAAAGCACAACATCCTCACAGGTGGCGCAGTGGTAGTGCTGCTGCTTTGCAGTAAGAACACTGTGGAAGATTGTGGGTTCGCTTCCCAGTTCCTCCCTATGTGGATAGCGCTTTGAGTACTGAGAAAAATGCTATATAAATGTAATGAGTTATTATTTTTATTAACGTGTCCAGCGTGCGGTTGTCCACGCTAGAGCGCACATTCGTGCAGAAGTACGACAGCCGCTCTGAAACACTGCCATTTCAGTTTTTACTGATGCATCCAGTTTCTTGTCATCATTCTGTGATGGCAGTTTCTTGGCGCAGATAATGAAAATGCAACAGACTGACGCATTGCAATTTCAAGTTGCTGTTCAAAGTTGTTGTCTGATGAAGTGCAAGCTGCAGCAATGGCGCCACCTTAATTATTATCAACTATAACTCTGTTATTTCTTGATCGATTTTTACACTTTTACACGCTATATATGCGAGTTTGGCCGTTCCCGTTTTCCCAGGAATTACAGCAGTTTCATTCCCGGGAATGTAAAATGTCCGGGAATGGATTCCCTAGATTGTAGCTCAGCACATGAATGCAAATTAGCCATGCAGTGGGATCACTGTTCTATATCTGGTAGCAGTACACATTATGTTCTGCTAATGTACCCCTGAAATTACAATAGTGCAAGTTTTTTGTTTTTCTTTTTTGAGATGGAAATCTGACTGGAATACTGATCAGATGGTGACATCATGCATGAAAGAAGCAGATCAGCAACAATCTTATAGTACGCATGCGTGAAAGTTCTGTACATGGCTGATACAGCTCTGCAATGTCATGCTGGCCTCACAAAACATCATGGGGCACTGGGAAAAAATATTTCTCTAAGCTGGCTGCACTACAAATTTCCAAAACAGTTTTCAGTAAACCAGATCAATGACAAACACAGCATATTTGCTGCATAAAACTCTGCAGTAAATTTCACTACTCAACACTAGTAAAGACCGAGCGCTGAGATGGAAAGACACTACTGTTCTGGATTCTTTGAATGTGTTTGATTGAATGTCTTTGTTTCAGCATCTTTAGCCCATAATATGATTATGTAACCAAGTAATATTTATGTAAAAAAGTTTTCGGAGAAATTAGGAAAAAAAAACTTTCCATGCCTTGGATTCTTGTGATGCCCACTGTTTTCCTTTGGCCTCTTCATGGATAACACACTCCTTGGTTTACTTCTTATTTCAAAGCCTGGCAGTGAGCATTTGATTTGCTTCACTGATGGCTGGAACAAACTGTGGTTCCTTTTAGCTGTTATCATGGGAATAGGAGGTGAAAATTAAAAAATACTTTTTTTTTTTCTATTATTATAAAAGGAGTTAATGAAAAGTAAAAACACTGCAGTACACTAAATTCAGAAATATTCTTAAACACTTATTGGAACTAAGAACAGGAGAGCACCTGAACTATTCTGGTCACTTCACAGTGTAGAAGAGCTTGACACTTTCTCAACAGCAGACACACTTGTGAGAATCACATGGCAAGATGTGTGATGGTCTTGTGGGATGCTAAGAAGTAAAAAAGTATTTTTATTATCTTTGTATACCATAGTTTAAAACATATAACCTCAGTCCACTTCTAAAGAAAAGAAATGTTTCATTTAGGACATTTAGTTACATCTTCTGCTACCGAGGTTTAGAAATTTAATGTGACCATAGTAACAGACTTAACTTCACTTAACAAGTTACTGTACATGACTAAATGCATACAGTACCAGCCAAACATCTGGTCACACACAAAGAAATGTTGATATTTTTTGTATCAAGAAATCATCAAATTGATTTAAAAATACAACCATTAGTTTTACTAATGGTCATGATTGCTTGAAATGGCTACATGACTACAAAGCTCCATTTTCAAGAGCCATTCCTCCAATGTTCTTTTAGATGATTCCTGGATGCTGCCCATAATATGCTTTTCCAGTCCTCTTTTGTCTAATGGCTGTGTTCTTTTGTCCATTTCATTTTTCTTCTTTTTATTTGCCAGTTTCAGATATGACTTTTTCTTTGAAACTCTGCCTCTTAGGTCAGCATCCCGGATTTGACTTTTCTCTTTTGCTGAAGAAGCTGTTATGTTGTGTTTATTTAAGCAAAAAGTCACAAGCACCTACTGTATAAGGTATTTGTGTCTACACACTGTGCTATCCTTGTCTTCTTGTGTAGTTGTGCATCTGGGCTTTCCACATCTTTTAATATTCTGATTAGATTCAGTTAACCCTCTTCTCCTGAGACTGAAATGGACACCTTTGTATTAAATCTTCAGTTTCTTTGTGATGTGTAACATGGAATAACCTTTATTTCTTTATTCTGACACGTTTCTTGAGTAAGCTATTTCACTTGGGACATTTCTGAACCCAGGACTGAGCTGTAAGGATGCCAGTACCTTGCAACCCAAGTGAACAGAATAACAGGTTTCAGTGGTGCTAATGCAATTGCAAAGGATCCTCTAATAACAAACCAGCATTTAAAATGACTAATTAAGGATAAGCTATGGCAGCTGAGTTGTCCATTAGGACACTTGAGGAATGGGGATAATAACTTAAAATGGGTCATTTCAAGCAGTAATAGCCTTTAGCAGCACTAGTAATTTCTTGGCTATATATTTAAATCAGTTTAATGGTATCTGGATTAAAAAGAGTACGAATCTCTGTTAAAAAGGTAAAGTGTTTGGGTGGGTCCAAACTTTGACTGGTAGCCTATCTCTCTATTATAAAAGAAAATCTTGAGACGAAACAAGACTATTGGCAAGAGATTTTTTCAAGTTGATAGAGGGGATCCCGACCCCCTCTCAACCATTTCCAGTTAATGGCCCATGGCCATGGTCCTCTCACGTCTTATTCGTGTGAATTCTTTTGTCAGACACAGTTCTTGCGCTCTCGGCTCTTATACATTTTTACGTTTTTCTCACTTTAAGTTCCCAATAAAAGAAGACTTATTATGTACAAATCTTATTGAAGAATTTTATCCCGAAGGGTTATCAACAGAAGAAATGAGTACATGGGCAATCGTAGCGCCAAGAAATGATGAAGTCAAATGAATAACGTGAAAATTGGCGGTTACAGTGCAGATTGGTTAAATGCGTATCAATAGACTATGCTGAAAAAATTGGTAGTGATGGTGCGGAAGATGAAAACATCAACTTACAATATTCCGTAGAATATCTACAACCATTAACGCCATCCGGTCTTCCACTGTCCGAATTACTGTTGAAAGAAGGATGTATCGTAATGTTATTGCATAATTTATGTACTGTATGAGTGATGGGCTATGCAATTGGACAAAATTAATTGTATTGAAAATAGGTCGAACAATCGTAACATGTAAAATGTTAACAGGAGACAAGAAAGGTAATGTAGTATATCTTCCGCAGATAACATTAGACACCAAAGGAGTTCTTGATATGCCATTCATATTAAAACGTTTACAGTTTCTCGTTAGAATAGCTTTTGCTATGACAATTAACAAATCATAGAGACAAACATTTGAAAAAGTCGGCTTATTTATTAGAGAGAAAGAAACAATATTCACTCATGGGCAGTTATACGTTGTGTTGTCACGATTTAACTCCAAACATGGAATCAAACTTCAATGCAATATTGAAGAAAAGTTAATTCCAAATATTGTTTTTACTTAAGTTTTACAGTAAAAGTGTAAGTTTAAAAAGTATTTGCGTTTTAATTTCAAAGCCGAACAGAATGAAAACGTATAATGCAACAAATACCTCTAACGCAACATGAAACAAAATTTTCTTTCAATTTATTACGTTTTACTATTTTTTTTACTATGGTAATTACTCGCTGTAATGTAAAATAGTTAGTTCTATTATGCATATGTATCAATTCCCATGAAAATAACAATTTGTTTAAATTGTACATCTTTTTCCCCATACGCGAGCGGCAGAGCTGCAAAGTGGCTAGCGCATAGCGCCCACCCTGGGGTTGGCAAGGGAAGCGAGCAGGGCGCAAAGCCCCCTAGTATGTTTTAAAAAAGTCAATAAAAATGTTAATGTTTTTGGTAACTATATAAACAAAGCCATGATAAACATGTATCAGGTTGCAAAATATGGATATGAAGAAGGAAAATTAAGTCTCCAACAAACAGAAAAATAAATCTGTTGGGGGTCCATTGTCTTCTGTACCAGATGAGGTCACAATTTTGCTGATTTAGGGCAAACTGGCTATTCTTCTCCTGCTCCAGGGCATTCACTGAAGTCCCCATTGTGCGAACTGCATAAGTCGAGAATGATATGATGGTCTGGGTCTGTGACAGAAACCTTTGACTGTTGTTTATCATTGTGATGTGTCTGCTTCCGTAGATAGACCTAGTAACTTAGTAATGTTGTACTAGTACCAGGTTTTATGACAGAATACTGTGAAGAAGAGAAATAAATTAAAAAAAAAATCAAACAAAAGTGACAGTAACAGTTGTTAATAACTGCCGATCTTTTATTTCTGTACAAATCACTAGCAAATTTGGTTGCAATACGAACACCTTATTCTGCATCTCTAAAAATGTTTACAGACTCGATTTAGGATAAACTTCAGATCCTTAGATAACATACTGCAATAGAATTATTGAGACAGGTGCCTGTGAGTGTCAGGTGCAAGGCATGGAACCTCCCTGAAAAAGACGCAGAACAATCGCACACTCGTATCAGGCCAGTTTAGAGTCACCATTCAGCCTGACATGCATGTCACTGAATTCAGTAGTGACCACAATCAGCACACAAGACTTCACAAGACAGTGCCAAGGCCGGAGACCAAACTGACCTCTATAACAAAAGTATTCAATAAAGGCCTATTACAGTTTTTCTCAATTGCTTTGGCTCCTTTCTCAAGGCAGACTTGCACTTCTCAGAACTCCTTCACAAAACATTTAACATGATGCAGCAAAACTTTTAGTTTCTTCCAGCAAAATAAAGTTTTCCACCACAACACTTAAGTATTTTTTCAAAAGGTCAGATTTTTGTCAACCTGTTAGTCAGTAGTCTAAAAATGAAAAGTTCTGCAATGTTTGTGTAAATCACGGTAGTCAAACTTTGTAGGGATCTTAATTAGTGTTTTAATGCAACTTTCACTGTATACTGATATTACCATTTTTACTTTCAAAAATAAACGAATTTAAAAAATGTATAAAGACATATTTATTTGACATTATGTGCTGCAAAGAATAATTACAATGGAAGAGGACAAAGTCGCAACTTTTACATATTCACTGTATTTGAAATTTGTAACAAGGTATTATTTTGCAATTGAAAAATAATGAAAAAAATTGTAACAAATACAATAACATACATACTGTATAAAGTGATACTGTGTTGGTATGGTGGAGACTGACATTGTCCCACTCCACTACGTAATGCCACAGGTTAAGCCCTTCTTCATGTTCAGATTGGGACAAATCATTTTTTTCCAAATCCATTATTGTCTAAAAAATATACAATGGGCATAAATCCATTTATAGGTTCTTTACTGTTCACATCAATGTCTATATCACAGTATCCAGTGTCTAAGTAATCTACAACTGAAATAGGAAAAAAACAAAAATATCATGACAGAATATTTACCTCTACAGACTGGTAGCTTAGCTCTTTTTTCTTCCAAAAGATCCCGAGTAGAGGAGGGATTTTAGTGGGATTTATAATTGATGGATGGATTTTTCCCTTCTTGTACTCAAGTCCCACTTTCTGGTGTCTCCTGTCAGGTAGTTTCACACAAGGAAAACATCTATGCACCTGGGGACACATGCTGGGACAGGTGAAAGAGGGAAACTTGATCTGCAGAACAGAATGGTAAGCAGAGAATGAACTTCTCCTTGCAAAATCGCAACAGAAGAGTAGTTCTCTGACTATTTACTTGCCTAGGCCTCTTTATGCCAGCCTAATTTTTTTTAAAAGACTCAATCTTCTCGCTGTCTGCTTGTTGTGTCTGCAGAAAATATATAAACATATAAAAGAGGCTTAAGAATTGCAGACACCAGTCGTGTTGTACCATATGAAAAGTGTATTTGCCCGCTGATTAGTGTATTACTCACACCCAGCACATGGTAGTCACCTTTGATCAAGCATTTTTTGGGACTTATTGAATTTTTACAAACTGAGATGGATCAGTTTGAAGAAAAGATCAAAGATTCCACAGGATAACGTGGCTTTTAATTGGAAATTCTTGTGTATTTTAACAAAGGCACTGAGGCAGAAAATAAAACAGATGAGGAAATGACTGCTTTTGGCAGCATGATTATTTTCCTTTCAGTTATAAATTATGCGTAATGCTTTAGATTCTTTGGTAAATCAGTCGCCTTCAGAAGCTTGGCTCTTCCAAACTCCCCAAGGTGACTATACTTTGCCTAAAATAAAGTGTATACTGGGTCAAGGTAACTATTTATGTGATACTACAGGCCTGTGCTCACTGGGAAAGAAGACAGAGAATGTCATTTTGCACAGCGTGAATATCATTTGATATCCAAAAAAAATTCTTTGCCTAAAAAAGGACAAAAACAAGATGCTTTACAAATTTGGTACATTATTAGTAGTGGTCGTATTTGGTCATCCTTCTAGTTCTATGTGAAACATATTTGGCATCATTTTGAAACTGTGGAAGATAAGAAAGTTAAATGATCGTGTATACTTTATGTCTGTAGGAACTTTCTCTCAGCATTATTTTTGAATATCATAGCAGCATTAGGGGTGGAATTCTAAGAATCTCCAGGCATGTTTTTTCCATATATAGCACCAACAAAGCTAAATCATGTACTGTGTTGAATTCTGAATTATTTTTGTATACCATTTCCTATAATATGTGAACTAAACTGCTATCTTTCTATTTGCTCTGTTCGCTAGATATGTTCGCTACAGTAAAATTCAAACATTTTGATATTTCATTCAAGAAATCCATTCAAAGTTTAATCACAGTAATCAAACTGGTGGTGATGAGCGCACAAACACTGTATTTTTGAATTGGAGGAGGACACTAAAGGCTAGACTTCAGTAAGTTTCCACGATGACTGCTACAGGGTATGATTTTTTAAATTCTTTTGAGCATAATTGTGGAAGATGGTAAAAGATTTTCAGGAACTGATATTTAAACATATGGAGTCTAATAGTTTGGCTGCAAAGTCTTTCGCTTCTATACTTAACCCATCTATTGCTTACGATATTTTCTGAAACATTTTCATACTTTATGCCACCATAACACTATCTGCCACACTACTACTATTACACTACCCCTTAAAAACACAAAGTTTTCCTTGACTAAGGGTGCAACAAGTAATCAATGTCATTGATAATAATCAATTCTAAAAATTGTCTGCCTAATTGCTTTGTTATGCATTACCTACATTGCTTCATTTTCCAAGAGTAACGTTATTCACATTTTGAGATATGGTGGCGATCAACGAGGTAAATGTGATGAAGTGTTCAAGAACAAAGAACTCAAAACTGTGGACTCATTTCAACTTTGTATTTCGCAAGAGATCATTTTCATGCAAGACCTATAAAAATGAACTCACTCAGCCTGGGAACACAACGGTGATGTGAGAGCAGAGGCAATGAAACTCATTGGAGTAATGGTGATACTTCTCTCTTACTTATACTTATAGATAATCCAGTAGCACATTCATTGTCATTTCTTTCTGTTTTTACTGGTAGCTCAAAATCTACTGCATATACTCGCATTTATGTTCTCCTGCAGATAAGCCGAGGCTTGATGTTACCATATGATTTCCGGTATTTTATAATCTCGGTCGTATAAGTCGAATGCAGAAAACTCACGCTTTTACCACGGAGTAACCATGGAGCGCACCGCCTTTTTTTCTATGCATTGTGCCTACGTGATCATACGGTAATACTCGAACTATTTCAAAGCGACGTTTGCACTGATTTGTGTTTTTTGTATCTCACACCCTCATACACCTTTATCGTAAGAGCATCCCTTATCAATGATGGAGCGTTCGATCAGAATCAAATATGAAGCTGGTTTTAAATTAAAAGTTGTTGAAGTGGTGAAAGAAATTGGTAACTGCACTGCTGCGACAAAGTTCGATGTATCTGAGAAACTGATGTCTTATTTTTAAAAGGGCGTATAATTCGGGGTCTGATTTTATGATCGATTTTTCGGGTTTCAAGACCCAACTTATACATCAATATATACTGTAATTAAAAAGTTTAGAATCTAAGTCATCAAAAAACTTTTTCTACAGAGTATGTCTTTTGATGATAGTGACAGGTGGTATTTGATGCCATACTGTAAGGAAAAAAGTTGACCTGAAGTTAATTGGCCTCGGTTCATGTCATGGTCTTTGCTGCCTTGTAATCAAACAATATGATCTTGGCAACTTTTGTTGATGCTTAACATTAATTTCAGCCTTCTACCCTTTGATTTCTATTTTTGTTGACCACAGCTCTGAAAATGCTAAGCTAGACCATATAGTTAGTAGTAAGTTTTGTTGTTGTGCATGTTTTTTGGCAAATAGAGCATATTGCAGTTGCTATGTAGATAAGAATTGTGTAAGGAATATTTGTTTTCATTTTTGAAGGAAATACCTCAATTTTTTTAACAGCCCTCAGACCCCAACCCCCAACCAGGCTTCTCACCCCACAGATAATCAATGTAGTAATTGACCATCTAATCGATTAGGAAAACAGTCATTAGCTGCAACCCTAAGCTTGGCTGCAGTTCACATAGGCCTATATTCTTTTTAAATGTGGATGTTATAACAATACCAAAGGAGACTACATGTGGTCTGGGACCAAACTGGTTTAGTAAAAATAGGCTCTTCTTTGTCAATATTCCTCACTTGTTTAACATTATTTATACCTCTTTATGTGAATGTTTTACATAGTAAAATAAGAGTAAGTCTGATATTTGAAGAATAAACTATTGACCTAAGGTCAGTATGTATGATTCTGCTTTACGTTGCTTTCAGGGAAATTATATGAATTCACTTACCATCGAATAACTAAATTTAAAAAAAAAATGCAGTCATACAGAACAACAGCAGACATAGCTGAAAATAAAGAATGGGCAGTGCTAAGTTAGTCAAAGGTGAGTTTATCTAAATGTTCACATGAAAATAAAACAGAGGGTGATTTAAAATTTAACACAGCATCAGTAATTATGTTTGTTTGCTGTATAATGTTAAACACTGGAAAAGTCTATTCACTTCAATATAATTCTTAGAAGGCAATAAGACACATCAACATTTACATGGAATCAAAAGACAGTTATGTATTACCTGACACGTTTTTTTTTTCAAAATTAATTGCCAACCACAACCATCTTGTTTAGTTGTTTCTATAATTGTAAAATGGGAACATTAGCATGCTGAGAGATAGTTAGGATTTGACTCAAAAATCTTGTGTTCCACAATACAAAGTCTTAGCCACTATGCCATGCTCCTTTTTTCACACATACTGTCACAAAGTACAATTCCAGGAAATTCAAAAGGTTAAAGCATCTTAACTGCACAAAATAGGACACTGATGTATTCTGTACAAATTAGCAAAAGGTACTAAAGTCACAGCTCAAAGTATGTGGTTAAAAGCCACATAATGCCCACTGGTATACTCCATGACTTATATGAGACACTTTCTAACAATTTGCAAAATCCCAAATGCTTAATTTCAGCTAGTGGCAACTCTTGCAATGAGGTAATTAGCACAAAGTTACTTCTATCACCTGGATTGCCATTAACCAGTGTTACCCCAAGAGATGCTGTGAGTTGGAGCTACTTCTTTATTTTTTATAAACCAAAGCTACTGATAATGAATCAGCTCACTGTTGCACTAAGCAGAGTTGTTATACATAATAGTAAAGCATCTTTATGTGGCACAAAACTAATTTTACTACAAATATGGTATATATGGTATAATTATTTTGATATGTTAAAATTTAGAATTGTTTATTTCTTTTTAGTAGAACACACTATACTATATTGCCTTAACTGCAGTATTAACCACAAAATGTGTTATTAAGAGTACTGTAGCATAGAGGCTAATTTATTAAAACCATCAATTTTAATATACTACAGATGTGTGCTTACAATTTGTAAGTATATTTTTATGCATTTTCTATTTTATTTTCACTCAAACATTTTGTTTCTATGGTTCACTTTTTATTCTGATTTGTTTTGGCAAAACCTATTTTGTTACCATCTTGTTTGTATGTTTTACATAATACTGTGTGTGGTGCCATGCGACTGCTTCAGTTAGCACTGCTGCTGTCACCAGATGTGAATGTATCTGTCAGTGGATCAGTTTGCACCTCATATTCCTCAACATAGTTACCTTATTTCTGAAGTAGGTCCTAGTTTTAAGATTTTTTTATCTTGATCCTGGAACTTTGTTTTGTCTTTGACATTTGATTTATTTCTTGCCCCTTTAATTTTGGCTGCCAGGTTATTTCGAATGGTTTTGCTCCCTACCTGTTCCTGACAACATCTTTTGCCTTTGTTCATCATATATTGGTCTTTAATCTTTCACACAAAAATCACTTTGCATTTGAGGGCCTCACAGCATAACCAAGATTTATTATAGTGCCCTGAGGTTCCAAAAATCAGTCATACAGAGATGGACTTAAGAGATCATTGCATCTTATTTAATCTCTTTCTTCATATTCCTCAAACTGAGAAGATGTTTAATTATACTTCTTCCTAAATCTCCAGCTGAAGTCGATTTGGTTATAGTTATTATTTTATAGGTATATAGGTTGCTTCCAAAGATATGTTTTAGTTCTTTGCTCAAAATACAAATAAATAATGTACAGAAGCACAAGCAAAAAGCAACTGAAAGTGAATGTCAAAATGACAGAGTCTACCTTCTCTAAGAAGAATAGAATAGATGCCAACCAAGACTATTTGACAAACATTTCATGTGACCGTGCCTTGAGACATTACATGGCAACCACACTGCATGACATCTTAATAATATGAACATCTTGCATGCCGAGAACAACGTAAGACTGCCAACTCAATAACATGAAAGGAAAAATAAAGGTAATAAATAACAAAATGTATAGCATTAAATTCATTCATCACTTAGTTTCCAGGACTATCATGGACTGAATGAGTAGAACCTCATCTTATAAAAAATTCCAGGTAAGCAAGTACATTTTTAGGCAATCTAGTGACAGAACATAAGAATGAAGGAAAAGAATGCAAATTGTAAAATACGTGTATGGTGATGTTTTTATATATTATCGAGATGCTGCCTGAGTCTTGATATTTAATCTGTAATAAAAATGGCTGGGTGGTGAGGAAAATTTTAGCAAAACTTCTGATTTGAAAGTAGTGGAGAAATTGTGTTGCTGGTAAGTTAAATTTAAAACAATGCAAAAATATTATCTATATACAATTCTCTGAGTGTTTTAATCCCGGACACTTTCCAAATATTAAATACTGCATAGGATTGAGAGGGTAGAAAAAAAATATTATTATGTAGCAGTGCAACAGATAAAAGCTTCTCTGCCTTAAAGTGCTTCCTTCATTGGTTCCGTATTCTGAGTGATTGATGAATAAACGGATTATTGGTGTATTGACAATAATTAGTTTTTACCTGGGCACAAATCAGGGCAATTAAAGAAGTACAGCAAGATTTTATTTCTGTTGCAGACAAGGCTTCTATATATTCATCAATTTGTGTCAATGACCAGGTCTTTACAGCTTGTATATTTCCCACCCAGTAATAAAACTGAAAGTTAGGTAGTGCCATGCCACCTTCTGCTTTACATCTTTGTAGAGTCACCTTTTAAAAGGGTGGATGTCTCGAATTCCAAATATATGAGGTAACAGTTAAGTCTAATTTCTTAAAGAATAATTTGGTAATGTATATGGAGATGCTGTGAAACAGAAGCTTGGGAAGGATGTTCATTTTGACAGTATTGATTCTCCCTGCTAATGTGAGATGGAGGGTAGACCTTTCTGTTCACATCTTGTTTGATTTTTTTCCATGCTGATAACAACAACAAGAATGCATTCTGACCCAGGAGTGGAAAAAATTATGTTGACTTCTTAAAAATGGCACTACACCGGAAAAGAATTGGGTGTTCTGGTGCCATCCTTAAATCTATACGAATAAAAGGCAAAGCCCTCACTCACTGACTCACTCATCACTAATTCTCCAACTTCCTGTGTAGGTAGAAGGCTGAAATTTGGCAGGCTCATTCCTTACAGCCTATTTACAAAAGTTAAGCAGGTTTCATTTCGAAATTCAATGCGTAATAGTCATAACTGAATCCTACTTATGTACATATATACGTCCATAGCCTGCAGCTCGGTCACCGTGTGAGGTGGCGTTGTGTCCTGCGTCCTGTGTCCCCCGGCCTCCCACGTAGTTGGCTGCCTGCCTATATTGCTTCCCCCATCCCCACGCCTCCCACGTAGTTGGCTGCCTGCCTATTTTACACGTTTGGAGAACCACCAATGCCTCTTAAACATCTTAGATTCACAGGTGATGATTTGAGTAGGGGACACTTTGATGTTTATGAATGTTTCAACTCTCAAAAGCTGGATGCGAAGTTATCGATGAAACCGGTTGTATGCTTACAACGCTTGACAAATGCTGAATGTCACTTCAACACAACAAGTCCTACAAATACTAGCGTAATTGAAACAAACCATGAAACTCAAACTGATTATGACAGCAGCAATCCAAGCTGTGAGAAAACAGTAAAAAGGAGGCGTGTCAGACGTTGTGGTACATTTTCTGATACAGCTAGACGGAAACAACTTCGTGACGCTGCCGCCAAATACTTGCAGAAAAATCCACAAGTTAATAGACATGCTGTCGCTAAATACTCACAGGCAAATCCACAAGTTCATAGAGACGCTGCCGCTAAATATTCGCACACAAATCCACAAGTTTATAGAGCTTCTGTTTCTAGGTACGATCCCAATAATAAAAAGCGGCTCATACGAAAACAACAGGTTTGGCTCAAAAAAGCCGATTGTGGATTTGCGTACAGCCACCGAAACTTTGTAACGGCATGAGACTTCAGGTCACGTGTCTGCAAAACAACCTAATTGAGGCAACTATTTTTACTGGCAGTAGCTCAGGGGAGAGAGTTTTTCTTCCTTGCATCCCCATTATACCCTCTGATCTCCCATTTCAATTCAAACGCTTCCAATTTCCAGTAAGGCTCTGCTTCGCAATGACAATTAATAAGTCTCAGGAACAAACCCTACAAAAGGTTGGCATTGATTTGAGGCAAGATTGCTTTTCACATGGCCAACTGTACGTTGCACTCTCAACAGTAAGCTCAGTGCACAGCTTGGTGATATTACAACCAGAGGGCTGAACTGACAACGTGGTATACAAAGATATCCTTAACAAATAATTATTGGTATATTTTCCCTCAGTTTAAAAATGTTTACTTTTCTTCTTAATAACAATTTTAAGGCAGTACTTCGCCGCTGCGAAGCGTGGGTATTTTGCTAGTCAATCAATAAACTTAATGTGGTGTATTTCATACTATGCATTATTATCCTGATTTTAATAAAGCAATTAAGAAATATACCATGTTGCACACTAAAACAGTAGCTAGCAAATCATGGAGTTCTTGCTCACATGATCTTTGCAACAAGTCATTTGTCGTGGTAATCATTGAATCACCTTATGAGAGTTTTTCTCTATATGATTTGGATTATAGGTGAAATATACTTTTTCAATAAATACAGTATGTCTCTTCCCCAGCACACACTTTTGCGAGGCTGGTCCTGGATTGGTCCATGGATGACAGAACTAATAAAATGAAACTGGAACTTTCTGACTATGTCTGCTGCTGCTGCTGAAACCTTAAATAGCATAGAGTTACTTTCATGCAAAACCCTGTGTTTCAGTCTCAGGAAAAACTATGCAATGCCTGTATAATGTTAGTTTTACAGATTATTTACAGTGGTGTGAAAAACTAGTTGCCCCCTTCCTGATTTCTTATTCTTTTGCATGTTTGTCACACAAAATGTTTCTGATCATCAAACACATTTAACCATTAGTCAAATATAACACAAGTAAACACAAAATGCAGTTTGTAAATGGTGGTTTTTATTATTTAGGGAGAAAAAAAAAATCCAAACCTACATGGCCCTGTGTGAAAAAGTAATTGCCCCCTGAACCTAATAACTGGTTGGGCCACCCTTAGCAGCAATAACTGCAATCAAGCGTTTGCGATAACTTGCAATGAGTCTATTACAGCGCTCTGGAGGAATTTTGGCACACTCATCTTTGCAAAATTGTTGTAATTCAGCTTTATTTGAGGGTTTTCTAGCATGAACCGCCTTTTTAAGGTCATGCCATAGCATCTCAATTGGATTCAGGTCAGGACTTTGACTAGGCCACTCCAAAGTCTTCATTTTGTTTTTCTTCAGCCATTCAGAGGTGGATTTGCTGGTGTGTTTTGGGTCATTGTCCTGTTGCAGCACCCAAGATCGCTTCAGCTTGAGTTGACGAACAGATGGCCGGACATTCTCCTTCAGGATTTTTTGGTAGACAGTAGAATTCATGGTTCCATCTATCACAGCAAGCCTTCCAGGTCCTGAAGCAGCAAAACAACCCCAGACCATCACACTACCACCACCATATTTTACTGTTGGTATGATGTTCTTTTTCTGAAATGCTGTGTTCCTTTTACGCCAGATGTAACGGGACATTTGCCTTCCAAAAAGTTCAACTTTTGTCTCATCAGTCCACAAGGTATTTTCCCAAAAGTCTTGGCAATCATTGAGATGTTTCTTAGCAAAATTGAGACGAGCCCTAATGTTCTTTTTGCTTAACAGTGGTTTGCGTCTTGGAAATCTGCCATGCGGGCCGTTTTTTGCCCAGTCTCTTTCTTATGGTGGAGTCGTGAACACTGACCTTAATTGAGGCAAGTGAGGCCTGCAGTTCTTTAAACGTTGTCCTGGGGTCTTTTGTGACCTCTCGGATGAGTCGTCTCTGCGCTCTTGGGGTAATTTTGGTCGGCCGGCCACTCCTGGGAAGGTTCACCACTGTTCCATGTTTTTGCCATTTGTGGATAATGGCTCTCACTGTGGTTCACTGGAGTCCCAAAGCTTTAGAAATGGCTTTATAACCTTTACCAGACTGATAGATCTCAATTACTTCTGTTCTCATTTGTTCCTGAATTTCTTTGGATCTTGGCATGATGTCTAGCTTTTGAGGTGCTTTTGGTCTACTTCTCTGTGTCAGGCAGCTCCTATTTAAGTGATTTCTTGATTGAAACAGGTGTGGCAGTAATCAGGCCTGGGGGTGGCTACGGAAATTGAACTCAGGTGTGATACACCACAGTTAGGTTATTTTTTAACAAGGGGGCAATTACTTTTTCACACAGGGCCATGTAGGTTTGGATTTTTTTTCTCCCTAAATAATAAAAACCATCATTTAAAAACTGCATTTTGCGTTTACTTGTGTTATATTTGACTAATGGTTAAATGTGTTTGATGATCAGAAACATTTTGTGTGACAAACATGCAAAAGAATAAGAAATCAGGAAGGGGGCAAATAGTTTTTCACACCACTGTATATTTCAAAGACAAATCCATTTCGTACCTAACTACGCTACTGTTGCTTTTATGCTCATTTTTCAATAGTTAAGAAATGCTTCCATTATTTGCTTTTCCCAAGTCTAATTTAAATTTCTTATGTTTAATAGTCTGCTTTAGTAGCTTTAGGCTGGTTTTATAACATTTGAGAGCATGAAACAGTCTTAACAGAAAAAATGTAGCTAAAGTTTACACTTCTGAAAACTTGGAGCACTAGAATCACACATTTTTTTGTTCTTTAAATATCAATGCTGTCACAAGTTATCTTTTACTTTAAATGTGTGAAGTTTATTAGCAAGGACACATTACCTTCCAAAGTAACAGTGCAGGGTGTTATTTGATCACATTCCACGTATTTTCAGTTAGAAAGTGCTCAGTAATTGTATTCCAAAGAATATGTTGTTGAAGTTGATACTAGTCCTGTATTAATAGTGAGTGAATGCCAGTAGAGGCTTTACTTAGGTGCTTGTATTTCATTGCTACAGTTTTGTGTCTTTACTGAAAATTAAGACACATTTTGAGGAGTTCAGCTGCTTATGACCTGTCATTACTCTTAACATGTAGAACTTTGAGCTGTGGAAGAAAAATGGGATCTCCAAAAGAAAAAAAATACCCAGAAACAGGGTGAAGGCAGCACCAGACCATATTATTATTCTTTTGAATGAGAAGCTGTATATATCGCAAGCCGTATTAACATTTACAGATATCTCAAAATGAATTTCAGATATCTTAAAATGTAATTTAATTTTTAAGATATCTGAAACTCACTTTGAGATATCCTAAAATAATTTCCTTTATATTATAAGATATTTGCAATACATTTTGAGATATCTCAAAAGGATTTCAAGACATCGCAATACATTTTCAAATATCTCAAAATAACCATGCCTGCACTTCAAGATATCTTCAAATGAATTTTCAGATATCTTAAATTGAACTATAATGCATTTTAAGGTATCTCAAATGCATTTCAAGATATCTCAAAATTATTTCCTGTAAAAATGCCTATTTGAGATATCTTTAAATGAGCAGGAAGTGATTTTGAGATATCTGAAAATGTATTTGGGATATCTGAAAATGGACAGGAAGCTGTTTTGAGATATCTGGAACTGTATTTCAGATATCTTAAATTGTAATGTAGATAACTGAAAATGCTTTTGAGATATGCTTGAAATAATTAAGTGTCTTTTTAAAGATATCTTAAAATGTATTTTAGATATCTTGAAATACAACTTGAGATATCCAGAAATATATTGTAAGATATCTGATATGGAGCAGAGTCCCATTTTAAGATGTCATGAAATTAATTTTGCATATCTAAAAATGTATTTTAGATATCTCAAACAACAGTGAATTTTAAGTTATCTAAAATGCTTTTTAAGATATCTTAGTTATATTTCGAGATATCCTAATATAACTTCCCACTAATTTTAAGATATCTCAAATTCAGTTTGAGATATCTGAAATGCATTTTCAGATATCTTAAAATAACATCATGTGCATTTCAAGATATCTCAAATACATTTTGAGATATCTTAAAATAGACAGGAAGTCTCATCGAAAGAATAGGGGATTTTACAGGAAGTGATTTCGAGATATCTCAAAATGTATGTGAGATATCTTGAAATGCACAGGAAGCTATTTCGAGATATCTCGAATTGCGTTTAAGATATTTTGAAATTCATTTCAGATATCTCAAAATGTACAGCATATCATTTCAAGGTATCTTGAAATGCTTTTTA
Source organism: Erpetoichthys calabaricus (assembly GCF_900747795.2). Lineage (NCBI taxonomy): Eukaryota > Metazoa > Chordata > Cladistia > Polypteriformes > Polypteridae > Erpetoichthys > Erpetoichthys calabaricus. The sequence goes on from NC_041398.2 coordinate 202,797,239, forward strand.
GATATCTTAAAATAGATGCATTTTTAGATATCTGTAATTAAATTTGAGATATCTAAAATGCATTTCCAGATATCTTAAAATTCATTTTGAGATATCTCTAACATGTTAATTTGGCTTGCTATATGTGTATTATATTGGAATGGAGAAGTCAACCAGTTGGCCAAGGCAAATCAGCCTTTGACTTTGCTTATTCCAAAGGAAAACTGACTTCACAGTTTTCTTTTTTCCAGAAAGATTATTGTTAAGAGTTTTTGTCTTCCTCTTCTTTGTTGCCAACTGGTAATGTCTCCTGTTAAAAGGATTTATTTTTCTCTGACAAGATTTCACTGTGAATAACTTAACTGTTACCTTTCCGTCAATGGATGTGACCTACATTTCCATAGAAGACACAGGTAAAACTCTATTTCAGCCGAGTATACATTACATACTGTGCAAGGCATATCAATTATAGAGCATCTGTCCTTCACTCCATTGCAGTTTGTTAAATATGGTGTTGTGTCTCTGGGACCCCCATCTAAAACAGAAAATGTTCTGAAAACCTAGAAGTACTTTTTGTTGAAAATATATACATGTTGAATTAACAGTTTTCAGATACCATAATAATTTCCTTAATAACTGTAAATGCTTATATAATGTCATCCCCTGGAACTGAAAGGATTGAGTTCCTTTGGTCTGTCATTGTTATACAATATATAATCTGTTATAATTATTTTTTGAAAATTTCTATTTTCTTTATGAATTGCTTATGATTTATGATTTCATTGGCATTGTTAAAATACTGTCATGTTTTGTTACCATTTTTTGCCTCTGTGGTTCCTGAATGACACCATATTCATTTCACTAGCAGGGTCTTTTGCTACCACGTGACTGACGGTGGCACACAGCACGATTCCACTGAACTTCTGTTTTAAAAAAGCAGTGCCTAACAGCTCCTGTATCACTCTGTGGAATGAAGAAATGTCAAGAAAACACATGTTTAGTGTAGGTAGTATATACATTTTGTTTTAGGGTTCCTTTGGGTTTTATATCTTTTTGCCATAATTGACACTTGTTACTACACTTTTTTTATCTCCCATACCCGTTTTCAAGGCCATTTAAATTGTTTTTACAATTTATTTTTTGATTCAGCTGTATTAATTAATGATGTCTTGTAATTGTTACATCTTCCCACAAAGCCATTTTGAAATTCATGGACTTTTGTCATGTTTTCTCTAGGTTTGTATATGTAGTTGCTATGAAGTGATGTTTGTGGCTGTGTGTCAGTTAGGTATAAAAGGTGGCACCTTAGAACTCTGCATTATCTGAGTTTGCGGACAGCCTTAAAAATACCTCAGAATTTTGATTCCAAATATTTTCTTGCACTTCCTTTATCAGTTGGAACTTTGTTCTGTTTATTGACAAAGTGCTCTAGTTATGTCTCGAATCTTGCCAGTTGTATTTCTAACATGTTGGTAATAACCTTAGGCTATATTTGACTCCCGCTGTTCTTCTGATACGGTTTCTTTTGTCATTGTGGAATGTTTTTTTTTTCTCGCACAACACCTCTGCCTTTCTTTGACTATTTTTTATTTGTCTCTTTTGTCTTTTCAGTCTTTTTGGAATTTGTTTTTTTTTTTTTTTTTGACCTTTGCCTAACCTTAGTCCGCAATTTTATTATGTCCTTTTTTCCTCCAAATAATGTCCGGGTCAATTCTTCTCAGAATAATAACAGGTCAAATACACTTTGTGCTTAATAAAGTGAGACTGAGTAAACACATCCAAATAGCCAGAAGCAATATATTGAAGACCATTTTTTCAATATTAAGCTTATTAAGAAGAAGTTAAACAGTATGACTTTGAAACATAAGTTTCAGTAAAACATTATTACAAGATTTATAAAGTCTGTTCAGTTAGACCTGCTAATGATCCTACATATAACTTAAGCTATTAAAATATAAAATCATAAATCACATTAATCTATCACCTTCACCCAAAACAGAGAGGACATTTGTAATTAAATTATTTAAAAGTAGAAAAGAGGCACACTATGTTATACGGCTTCTTTATTTTTGAGTTTTGCCATAGACAAATGCCAGTGGTTCAATAGCAATTGCAAATAGTATTGGAAAGAGTAGACAGCCTTGTTGAGTTCCATGTTTTAATCTGAAATAATTTGAATTTATATTATTTACCCTCACAGAAGTTTCTGGTCTTGAGTAAAGTAATTTAATCCAGAACACAATATCCGGTTCTTAATTTGTGCAGAACAGTAAAGAGATATCTCCACTTACCATTTTCTGCATCTTAGAGACATTAAAACATCTGAGTGCTCATTTGGTGACACAGTATACAGAACATTCAACAGACAGAGAAAATTTGATGATAGTTGTCTGCCTTTAATTAATCCAGCTTGATCTTATGAAATTAGTATGGCGAAAACTTTCTTTTCGTGACAACTTTCGCCAATACTATGGATCATTTTTCAGATGAGATGAGATTGGTCTATAAGACGCACATTACAAAGTGTCTTTACGCTTCTTTGAAAAGATAGTGATTGACATCTGTTGCAGAGTGTGAGGCAGAATATTCTCGTCTTTTACTTCTTCAAACATTGCTAGCATTAACAGACCAAGTTTAGTAGAAATCCTTCAGTAAAATTCTGATCTGTGGGTTCCCACTTTGTAAAAAATGTGTAGCGTCCTGAATTTCAGTAGGTCTTAGAGGTTTGTTCATTTCCTCTTCACACGGTGTGCTAAGTTGTGGCATTTCGAAATTATAAAGAAAAGTATGAACATGACTTCATTACACTCTGATGCGCATAGAGATTTATAATATTTCATTAATATATCAGTAATCCCTTTGTGCTTGCTAAATTGTACCCCTTTAATATTTCTAATCTCTTTTCTGTTTTGCACTTTTTATGCTTTTTATTTATTTGTTGAGCTAAAATCTTTTTTAGCCTTTTCTCTGTGATTGAAATAAGTTTGCCAGGACTTGAAGATTCCTTGTTTTGTTTCTCCCGTCGTCAAGAGATTAAGTTGTGTTTGTAGCAACAGCCTTTTTTATATAGTGCGTCATTGGGTAAGTGTGCATATTCTTGTCAATTTTGGAAATCTCGGAAATCAAGTCTAATGTCTGTTTCAGTTTGTTTTTATGATATACAAATGCTAATATGTCCCATTATATATACCTTCAAGACCACCTGAAGTATCCCTGATATCATCTGTGGATATAGATTAGTCTGTATAAAAAAATCAGTCAGACAGGTGATAAATTTAATTATGGCAATTTTCAGGAATGCTTCCAGGGTGAGAAGACTTCCTTAAAATAATTTTAACAAGTAAATTCTCTTTAATGTCAGTGTCTCTAAATTTGTTATTTACCTCATGTATATATGTGTGTATGGTCTTTTTCATTCCCTAATATTAAATAAAGCACATTCTATTTATTGAATGAACAAAGTAATTCAACACAAACCACAAGGTGAAAAAGTAATTGCCTCCTTATGTTAATAATTGCACCAAGCAGTTCCTGTAATTCAATTTCAGTAGATGACTGTTTCTTGCGCAATGACTTTCATTCAGAAACTTTGGAAGTTTTTAAGCATGAAGTGCTAATTTCAGGTCCTATCACAGCATCTTTATTGAATGTAGATCTGGACTTTGATTTGGCCTGTTCAAAATGTTGATTTTAACACTTTTCAGACGTTGCATGACACAGCTGCAATTCAGGTTCAACTCATTGACTAGACATTTTTCTTAAAAATTTTCTAAAACAGAGCAGAAATCATGTTTCCTTATGGAAAGTTATCTAAGTCTTTAGGCAGCAAAGAACCTACCACAAGTATGTTTGACTGCTGGTATGATATTCTTACAATGGAATCTCATGTTTGCAATATGTTGTACCTATTGGGCCCATGTCATACACAAAGTTTCACTTTTGAAGAAGAACAAGAAGGCCCATAAAAACATTCTTGGAATGCATTCAGAAGCCTCCTGGCAAATGAGGAACAAATGAGATATTAGTTCTTATGATCTACTTTTTGCCTTGCTGCTCTGCAATGAAGTCAATTTTCTCTGATTGTGAAGTCATAAACATTGACCTTTGCTGAGGCAAAAAAAAAACAGCATTTCTTTGAAAACATAAAGATTTTGCATTTACATAGTGCTTTTCAAGACACTCAATGGGCCACTTCAACCACCACCAGTGGGCTGCATCCACCTGGATGATATGATGGCAGCCATTTTGTGCCAGTACACTCACCACACATTAGTTATAAGGTGGTGAAGTGGTGAGAGAGATAGTTAGCCAGTTAGGGACAGGGGATGATTAGGAGTTGAGAATGACCAGGCCTGGCAATTTTGGGCAATTTAGCCTGGACATCAGGAGACACCCTACTCTTTACAAAAGATGCCCAGGGATCTTTTATGAGCACACACAGCCAGGACTTCTGTTTTATGTCTCATCAGAAGGAGGGTATTATTTATGCACACAGTGTTCCCATCACTGGGCTGGGGCATTGGGATTCACACTCAGACCACAGGGTAAGTACCACCTGCTGGCCCCAGCAACACCTCTTTTAATTTTTGGAAACCCATGAGACTTTTTAGATGATATTATGCTGCATCCTTGAAGTCGTTTTGGCAAGCCAGAAACATGTGGGAAGATTGACTACTATTCCACGTTTTTTTTTTTCTGTTTGGAGATAATGGCTCTCAACGTGGCTTGGTAGAGTTCCAGAAATGTAGAAATTGCTATGTACCCTCTTTCAGGCTAATAGATATCAACACATTTTTCCGATCTCTTTAGGAATTTCCTTTGATTGTGTCATTATGTGCTTTTTGAATATTTGTACTGGTAATTTGACCCTGATGATAAGGGTAAAAATAAGTGACGTTTACACTGAGTAGGACTGGCTTTGTTCAGTCAACTGACTCTAATTATTGCTCGCACACTACCAGTTAGTGTTAGATAGCTTTATTCATTCAATAGAAGGTGTAAGTGAGAAAAAAAAGGTAATTTGTTAACTCATGTTCCATTTATCTAATATTACATTTTTGATGAAGACAAGAGTGTATCAAATCTGCAATAGCAGAGTAGATCTGGAAGGAGCACACACTTTTTTCAAAGCACTATAAACGTTAATACTTTGCTGCAACTGTGCTTTAATCCAAAAAATGTTTAAATCTTGTCAGAGTTCCAGTGAAGCTATACAAAAAGAAAAGTATGCAAAAAATAAAGTGGTTAAAAAGGAGAAGTAATGTTGGGTGGGGTTAGTTAGAATTACTTTTAGTAGTTATTCAGCCCAATGTAGTGTATGTGAATCCACCCAATTTAGATTCTTCTACAAATGTAACTAATTTGTTAATAATAATTCATTACATTTATATATACTGCTTTTCTCAGTACTCAAAGCGCTATCCACACAGGGAGGAACCGGGAAGCGAACCCACAATCTTCCACAGTCTCCTTACTGCAAAGCAGCAGCACTACCACTGCGCCACCTGTGAGGATCATTTAGTCACTGTTTGTGTGTATCACCTGTAACACTGATTTGTATAAAACAGAATAGCCATTTTACTTGTAATATCCTTCCATTTTCAAACCTTAATTCAAGTCTAGAGCTTCAAGGAATGATTAACAATCCAGAAAACACCAAGCAAAAGCAGGAAATTAAGGTGACGATTTACAAACACAAACCAATCTGATGTACAGTATACTGCAAATCTTTAGGAAATGAGGGAAAACCTCACACCAGCACAGAGAGGATGCACAAAATCCAAGCAGTTGTTAGGCAGTTTTTTGATATAGACTTTCAATGTCTTGTGTAAGGTACTTTTGCATCATTATTACAGTAAATGTAATTTGCAATTTGCCACACCAAACTTAAGTAAAAGCTGAAAAATAAAAAACTTAGTAATCAAATATTTTGGCTATTGGAAAGCAGATGGAAGATAATAGCCAGGGTTGGATTAAGACCTTTAGGGGCCCTCAACTCTTAAAAGATTTTGGTGCCCCCATATATATCTAATTCAAAATATAAACAATAATAAACCATAAAATAAATCTTTATTTTTCGAAAATTATAGTATATCTGACAGCTGACATGACCAAGACAAGAACAATCACATGAGCCTTGGTGGACTGTATGGCAGATTCTAATTTTGTTGCATTTCCAAGATTAATATATATCATTAACCTCTATTATTACTCTTTTATTATAATTTTTATTATTGTAAATATATGTATGTGATTTTTTCATTTAATGTGGGATCCCTTTTTTGTGGAACCTGGTTCAAGTTGCATCATTTGCAGTTTTGCACCATATGGTTCATTGGAAAAATCCGGCACTGGAAAATATCTGTGGTGCCCAACTTGATTCCCCAACAGCCACAGATGTGGTACTTCTAAATTCTTTTGATTTTCATAATAGATTTGATTTTCTTTTCTTAATTTTCTGAATGTGCACTGATGTTAACTGTCTTTTATTCTGTACAACTGAATCAAATAAAATAAGCAACTCAGGGCAAGATGTGGAAAAAAAAAACTGCTCCAAATCCTCCCAAATAACCTATTTTTTGGGAGTTGCTCCTTTCTCCTTTGTTGTCCTGCACAGTGTGCTTTTGTCTTGCAACTATGCCACTTAAACTTTATTCTATATGGAAGACACACTTACAAAATAATGTACAATATATACATAAACTTTTTATATTATATTTCATGCATCTATTTTACCAAACTGTATACTTACATTTAACCAGTTTTAACCTATGAGTCAAACATAAACTTTATTTAGTCTTTTTTTGTTTCTCTTCAAGTTCATAAGTATACCACAATAAGTGCAGCAAGTGTCAAAGTATTAGAAATACCCAACCCTGTCAGGGTTTGTCTGGTATCTGATTTACTATACTCTAATATATGAGGTGACTTTTATTTTGAAAGGCTATGAGAATGTGTGACATAATAATAATAAGAAGAAGATGAGGAAGAAGAACACATTTTATTTAATTTTTCCCTTCAAGACACTCAAGAACACATTACAAGATAAAACCATAAAACAGTAGAATTTGGTAAATATTAAAAAATACCATAAAATAACAACATACACATCTCTATTATAAAAAAAAATAAAAAAATCTTGGAAGGAGATGAGACATGATTTTCTCAGAGAAACATTTTCACATCCCACGAAATGAGACATTGTGTCAAGAGATTTAACCACTCCCGGGGCTGGAAATAAAAGACAAAGAGTAGATGACAAAGTAGAATATTGTAATGAATTCAAAAACGTTGGCGCGGTACACATGCAGAGTAGGTTAGAGATAATGGAAGTATGAAAATTTGAAAGTCTAAAAAAAAATGATAGTAAAGCTTGCATTAGCGCAAACAAATGGAAGTTATTACTCGGTGAAATAACGGAACAGCGAAAAGAGATCGAATATATTGTTCGGATTTAAACTTTAATTTGGAGACTTGTAGATCATCTAATGTGTGTTGCCATCAGGGAAAAGTAGTGTTTCTTTCCAATGAAAAGGCGTATCCATGAGAATTAAAAGTTTTGTTGTTTAGTGAAAGTGAAATCCCGCGAGAGAAAATTTCAAGCCCAGTGAGAGAAGAGATTATGAAAAGAGATTTGGAAAAGTCCTGCCCACATACCCATGCACATGGTTCAATCATTTTTTATTTGTGTGAATGCTATTGTCAGACACATTTCTTGTAGAGAGAAAGAAATGATATTCACTCACGGGCAGTTATACTTTGTGTTGTCACGATGTAATTCCAAACACAGAATCAAAATTCAATGTGATATTGACGAAAAGTTAAAAGCGAAAAGAGATCAAATATATGGACATAGATGATATGATAGAAGTATATAGATATTGTTTGGCTTTAAACTTTAAGTTGGAGACTTGTAGATCGACTAATTTGTGTTGCCATCAGGGAAAAGTAGTGTTTCTTCCCAATGAAGAGGCGTATCCGCGAGAATTAAAAGTTTTGTTGTTTGGAGAAAGCGAAATCCACAAAGGAGTGTAGCAGAGATGCAAAGTTGCTGGCGTGTAGCGCAGGCAGGGGGGTTGGCGAGCAAAGCGAGCAGGGGGCAAAGCCACCTACTCTAGTAAAACTATAATAAAACAACAAGTAATCACAACAATTTAAAAGGATAAAATCTATGAGCGTGGATATATTGAGGGAGGGAGTTCCAAAGCCATGGAGCAGGAACCTCCTATTAAAGATGGTGGACTGAAGTGACAACAAAATGGCCAGAAATAGAAGAGTGTAGTGAGGAGGTCTGTGTATGATCTTTAAGAAGATGTCTAAGTAAGTGACACCTAGATCATGGAGAGCTTTGTAAATTAGGACAAGAATGATAAAGTCATTACAGTACTTAACTGGCCACCATTTGAAGTTTTTATAGAAGAGATACAGTATAATGTGACTATGAGCCTTAGTTTGACTGAACAAGCGTGCAGCAAACTTTTGAACTAACTGCAGCTTGTTTACAAGTTTAGCCAGAATACAAGATAGTAAAGTGTTATAAAAGTCTAACCTTGATGTGCTGAATGCGTGATTTAGTGTGTCAGTCAGTGCATTTAAATGCACTTTACTAACCCGGTTATTCACAGAAATCCAATTTCAGAAGTTCAATTTAAACCCTTATTCCTGTTAGAGAAACTGGGTTATTGATCTATGAGAAATCAGGGTAACAGATGAGTAACCCCATTATTTGGCCATGAAAAGCTTTAACTGGGCTAAAGGTAAGGATTTTGTAGTCTCTGCATGTCCGCAGCATTCTGTTAGTTTCACACATCCTTCCAGTAGCTACAGGCAGAAAGCGGTGTAAGCATCCACAAATGTCACATTATTCTATTCTCCTTGTTGAAATATAGTAAGGAAAATCCCAAACACAGAGAGAATCTTGGGGTACCACAAAGGTTGGAGGCAAGACTTCCAGTCCGATGGTGGTGGAGGATGTGATGTCGTTATTCTTGTCACAATTATTTGTGTAATGGCCCTTTATAGTAACAGGTTTTAACCTGCTACAGTTACTAAATTTGTTGTTGTAAGGGTGGCACGGTCATGCAATAGGTAACATTGCCGCTTCACTGATCCAGTGTCCTGAGTTTGAATTCTTCACTTGGATGTTGTTCGTGTGGAGTTTGCACATTCTCCCTGAGCCTGAGGGATTTTCTTCCAGTGGCTCCAGCTGGTTTCTGACATTCCCAACGATGTGCAGATTAGACAACTTGTTGACTGTAAAATGGCCACGTGAGGGCGTGTATCTATAGTAGCAGGCCATGTCATGACTTGGCACCTTGTCCAGGGCTGTTTCCTGACTTGCACCTAGTATGGCTGGGATAGGCTTTGACCTCCTTTGACCCAGAATTATATGTTGTGACTTGTAGCCATTTACTGATTGGCTACACTATAAGAAAAAACAGATAAATAGAAAATCAATGTTAATGATAAAAATAGTTTCATTTCAGAATTCTTTGAGTCACTCCTAGAAACTTCTATTACTGTATAAACAAATACAAAAATACTGAGTGAATTATAGACTACAGGAAAACATCACAGACCCAGAACAGCTTCCCAGACAATTATTGATGGGTCTGCCATCTTGTGCTTCACTCTGTCCTTCACCTGTTTTGTGTTGCCTCATGACACATCCATTTATTTACTTATTTATTTATGTTACCAAATTGCCAGTAATTTTATCTTGGAATTCCAATTTCTAGTGACCCCCTGCAAAGTCATAATAGTAATACAAACCTTATTTATTTGCACTGGTTTATCTTAAGGGTAAAGGTCAGGACCATACTTCATTTGCAATAACAAAGTAGTATCATCTAGGCATAGTTCTGTTTTTGAAGTTTATGTGACTGTTTTGAAAAATCCAGACTCTGCTTGTATTGTTGACCAGAATATTATACCATTTGGTTATTAAAGGAAACTCTCACCCTCCTTTGAGCTTCACTTGAAAACTTGTCTAGCAGAAGAACTTACATAATTGCTTGTGGAATTAGCAACTGCTAAGAGAAGGGTAAAGCGATATGTTTTTGTCATGAGTAGAAAAATTACTTCAAAAACATTTACCAAGCAGTTTTCAAGACAGTTTCCCCATAGCACTTTGCTCTTATAAGCTTTTTAATACGCAAATTAAAACCTTTTAGTCCAGGGAAAAAAAAGCATAATTCTTTCAGACAGGTTTACTTGCTCAGGCATTTATTTCAGTGAGCTGGCAGATGCATCAGTGTTTCAGGCACCACTTAAATGTAATAAAGGCAGTTGCAGATGCATAGAGTGAGATTTTAAGTAACAGATGGGATGCTCATCACAAGATCAATTAAAATTATCCATACAGTTTGTGAAGTTCTTACTTCTAGATTGGTAAGCTCAGTTTCAAGGCCAATGTCTACTGTCTACAACTCACTCAGTTTTTAACGCATCACATTAAATGGTATACCCATAATGACACTTCTTTGCTTTTAAGGAAGTCATAATGGAAAGGCTCCCCACACATACAGATACCAGATTTTTAATTATTGTATCAGACAAAACATTACATTGTTATACTTTTTATTTACTCTGGATTTAAATATGGAAAATGCTAATCATAAGGTTTGTGACTTCCTCATAGCAAAACATGTAAACGCGGACTCTCATATAGTAAATTTATATTTGTATGAATATGTGGGGAAAAGACTGAGGGGATGGAAGTACAGGGTAAGAAGCAAGGGAGGCCAAAGCGGAGGAGGATGGATAAAATAAAAAAGTCAAGTCAAGTCAAGTTGGGGAGCATGCACTGGTACAGTGCATTGCAGCACCCACTAGGTGCCGAAATAACTCAGGATCCCGGTTGGCAACCCCCCAGGCAGACACGCGGTCCAGTCCCACCCTCCGGAAATGACCCACTATCTGGCGCAGCCAGGTGTTACTTGGGCGACCCCTTGGCCTGGTCCAGCCACTCGGGTCTCCAACAATGATGATCTTACAAGCTGGATCACCCTCTGGGAAATGTGCCACATGGCTGTAGTGCTGTAACTGACGCTCCCTCACAATGCAGGTAATGCGCCTCATTCGGGGCTCCATGAGCAACTACTCATTTGACTCAAAATCAAACCAATGGTACCCAAGGATTTTCCGAAGAGACACAGTACCAAAGGAGTCCAGTCTTCGTCTCAGGTCACTGGATAGCATCCATGTCTCGCAACCATATAGCAAGACAGGAAGCACCAGGACTCTAAAGACTTGGACCTTCGTCCTTTTGCATAGATATCGGGAGTGCCACACACCCCTTTTCCAGTGACCTCATGACCCCCCATGCTCTCCCCATCCATCTACTGACTTCATAGGAAGAGTCGCCAGAAACATCAATGTCACAGCCAAGGTAAGTAAAAAAAGATCTGAAGGAAAATGGCCTGAGTGGCGAGGAGGTGCTGGGCAGAGCTATCTGGAGATGGATGAGCACGCACATCACGCTCACACAGAAGTGGGACAAGATGAAGATTAAGAAGAAGAAGTCACATACAGTGATATATTATATAGCAGGAAATGCTGACAATTTACATGGTGCTACTAGTGAATATATCCCTGGTGTTCTTAAAGTGTTTAATCTGAACACCCAAATAAGAAAATCAATGACAGCAGAGCTACACATAGACAAATAACAGTAGCCATATACAAAAAAGAAACATTTTTGATTCCATTCAAGCACATTTCTCACACAGATATTACTGAAAGAGAAATATGGAGAGCAAACATATCTACTAAATAATAAAGGCCTAAGGTCTGTGTGCAATCTGATTGGTCAGTTTGGCTTGTTTGTGATTGGTCAGTTTTGCTTTTGTAACATGATGGAAAGTGTAAGTGTGACACACAAGGTGAAGTAAAGATGTAGGAGGCACACTGAGGGTCTCGTTCAAAGATGGGAGGTATAAATGTGAACAGGAGGTGAGTAAGGCCGCTCAAAATGACAAAATCTGAGAGTCAGGCCTTCCTAGAATGTACTCACTAGAGGGAGCACCAGTCAAGAGAGGAAAGGACCTGACAGTACACATAGGGCAGGAGAAATCAAATATTTCTAAATTTATTCTATTACCTCTCTTTGACAGGTAATGTGATTAGCTGTTAATAAAACAATAATTATTCAAAATAGGGAGCAGATTTCTTGATGTATAGTGCATCCGGAAAGTATTCACAGCGCATCACTTTTTCCACATTTTGTTATGTTACAGCCTTATTCGGAAATGGATTAAATTCATTTTTTTCCTCAGAATTCTACACACAACACCCCATAATGATAACCTGAAAAAAGTTTACTTGAGATTTTTGCAAATTTATTAAAAATAAAAAAATTGAGAAAGCACAAGTACATAAGTATTCACAGCCTTTGCCATGAAGCTCAAAATTGAGCTCAGGTGCATCCTGTTTCTCCTGATCATCCTTGAGATGCTTCTGCAGCTTAATTGGAGTCCACCTGTGGTAAATTCAGTTGATTGGACATGATTTGGAAAGGCACACACCTGTCTATGTAAGGTCCCACAGTTGACAGTTCATGTCAGAGCACAAACCAAGCATGAAGTCAAAGGAATTGTCTGTAGACCTCCGAGACAGGATTGTCTCGAGGCACAAATCTGGGGAATGTTACAGAAAAATTTCTGCTGCTTTGAATGTCCCAATGAGCACAGTGCTCTCCATCATCCATAAGTGGAAGAAGTTTGAAACCACCAGGACTCTTCCTAGAGGTGGCCGGCCATCTAAACTGAGCAATTAGGGGAGAAGGGCCTTAGTCAGGGAGGTGACCAAGAACCCGATGGTCATTCTGTTAGAGCTCCAGAGGTCCTCTGTGGAGAGAGGAGAACCTTCCAGAAGGACAACCATCTCTGCAGCAATCCACCAATCAGGCCTGTATGGTAGAGTGGCCAAACAGAAGCCACTCCTTAGTAAAAGGCACATGGCAGCCCGCCTGGAGTTTGCCAAAAGGCACCTGAAGGACTCTCAGACCATGAGAAAGAAAATTCTCTGGTTTGATGAGACAAAGATTGAACTCTTTGGTGTGAATGGCAGGCGTCATGTTTGGAGGAAACCAGGCACCACTCATCACCAGGCCAATACCATCCCTACAGTGAAGTATGGTGGTGGCAGCATCATGCTGTGGGGATGTTTTTCAGCGGCAAGGACTGGAAGACTAGTTAGGATAAAGGGAAAGATGACTGCAGCAATGTACAGAGACATCCTGGATGAAAACCTGCTCCAGAGCGCTCTTGACCTCAGACTGGGGCGACGGTTCATCTTTCAGCAGGACAACGACCATAAGCACACAGCCAAGATATCAAAGGAGTGGCTTCAAGACAACTCTGTGAATGTCCTTGAGTGGCCCAGCCAGAGCCCAGACTTGAAGCCGATTGAACATCTCTGGAGAGATCTTAAAATGGCTGTGCACCGACGCTTCCCATCCAACCTGATGGAGCTTGAGAGGTGCTGCAAAGAGGAATGGGCGAAACTGGCCAAGGATAGGTGTGCCAAGCTTGTGGCATCATATTCAAAAAGACTTGAGGCTGTAATTGCTGCCAAAGGTGCATCAACAAAGTATTGAGCAAAGGCTGTGAATACTTATGTACATGTGATTTCTCAGTTTTTTTATTTTTATTAAATTTGCAAAAACCTCAAGTAAACTTTTTTCACGTTGTCATTATGGGGTGTTGTGTGTAGAATTCTGAGGAAAAAAATGAATTTAATCCATTTTGGAATAAGGCTGTAACATAACAAAATGTGGAAAAAGTGATGTGCTGTGAATACTTTCCGGATGCACTGTGTATGAAGAATCAAATGAAATGCTTACTATAAGGTTTATTTAGACTGAGAGAAATACATTTTTCTTTATGATGAGCGCAAGACAAGGATATGGTGAATTTTGAAAGGACAGTATTAATGGCCACTTATCTTAATCACTTGACTTATGGCAGTAGATGATAACTAAAGAAGTCAAAAAATAATTAATTAACGCTGTTTATTTATCTTTTCTGAAATGATAGTTTTTAAATGTTTTTCACATGAGCTCCAACATTAACAGTTCTTCTAAATTCATCTAAATGAGTTTTCAAATTATTCAACAAATCCCAGTTTAATGTAATAATTTAATAAACTGAGTACGAATGTTAAGTCATGCAATGAAATTATTCTTTTATTTTATTTTATACAGATAAATCCTGATGAAGAATTTGGCAGACATTCCAGTCTGAAATGTAAAATCCTGAAAATTGATGCTGTGCTAAATACCAAAGTCTGCTCTTCAGCTTGTCTCACCTTTTTTATGTTTTCTGGTGTTCTTACAGTTGTCGGTGCTCTAACAAACACTTCCTTCATACTATCAGTAGAATGAAATTTATCAAACCACTTTAAAGTAGTGTTAAGAAAAGGAATTTGTCCTCACCAAGGCATGTTAAACTTAATGTAAAATCTTTTCACTTCTGTTGTAGATTTGCATTCAATGTATGCCATACTGTGAACACATGAGGTACAGTATATGACCACTGAAACTGCAATTAGCATAAAATGCTAGAACTGCTAGATACTGTATATCCCCATCATACCATCTCACCTTTGTCGACACCCCAAAAATTGTCATATCCTTGTGCCTCACTGTTTCGTTTCATTTTTGATATAATAAACTATTGCCACCATTCTTTCACAACATGAGCCTTTCTGTTTTGTTTCTTTCTCTTTTTTTATGTGTCTTTGCTTGTCAGTCATCGCAGTTTGACTCCATAACAGGTTGGGGAGAGTATCTTAAATAAAAACATCTACGTGTGGAAGTGTGTGTGTCTGTTTGTCTGGCCTGGAAGTGCGAGGCTACAGCATGACAGTCAAAGAAAGCGACTCTGTCACCAAAGTGAAACTGCCGAAAAAAGAGAAACTCGCTTAGCCGCTAATACACAAGTGAGCCGAACACATCGGCAAAACGAAACCTCAGAGGAGAGAGAAACTCGCTCAGCCGCTGATAGACAATGGAGGCGAGCACGCTGGCAAAACAAAATCGCAGAGGAAAGAGAACCTTGCTTAGCCGCTAATGCACAACCGATGCGATTGATTGAAGTGCAAGAATCCATGGTTTCTAGGATCCTTGGCTTTTTACAGCATGGGCTTACACAGCTAGTTAATTATATTTTTATGCCATAAAAATTAACGCTCTCTAAATGCATACTACCACAATTAATAGTATGCAAAATAGAGAGCAGTATATCATTTGCCACAGAATTCGTGCTTAAGCCTGACAGTGGACAAAGGATCGATCAAACATATAACCTTTAATTGTTGAATGTGCTGTGCATATAAATTTGAAATGTGAAGCTATTGTGCATGATACTTCTGTAACATATATGGGTACTGCTGAGTTATCAAGAGCCTGGCTGTTAGCTAACACATGCCAAAAATCTGAATGAGAACAGAGATTTATTCACACCACTCGATGGCTAAATTTGCACTGTCTCCACTGCTACTCTTCCACGCACTCGAATAAATGTAACTTCTTGACGAGAATCTGTAAACAGTTATATTGTCTATTTCACAATTATCGACTTCAAAATGTTCATAGATAAATGAGTCCAACTACCTCACTGCCGAGGCCTTGGCATGCCAAGCAGCTACAAAGCTGTCATAGCTTCACAAAACACCCACGTCTTGCCTTCCCACAATATTCTGCCAAGTAATTTTATCTTCTGAGAGCGAACCATCCAGGCTTACTAAGCCTTCCTTGAAAGCCAAAAAAAAAAACTTATGAATGAATTATGATTGAGCATTATGGATCCCAATACATCACAGCATTTTTGAGATTTTGGAGAACATTTTTTTAATTGTATATCCTATTTTATATGCTACTATTTACTTTTTATTTTTTGGATAGATGAGTGTTAATTTAAAATGAGCAGATTAAGGACCAAAGAGGCTTTTGTTTATAGGTCATCCCAGGGAGGATTCAGTGTTACTGACTGTAACTGCACCTGCTTATGCCTTCTGAAGTTGGATCAAAGGCTCCTAACATTCGCATGTGTGTTGAGATGCGTGAATTAGCTAGTTGTACTTTGGTTATTAAGGGGTTGGACTTCGTCATATTCCTGCTTGTTCATTGTGAAGGCTTTTTTATGTCATTATATTGCCCTGGTGAGAAAGCAGCTACTTAAACAAGGAACAAATAAAAAAGCACATTTCAAAGTCATGTTTCATTTGCACTTGCATGATGCCTACCAGCTAGCCCCAATTTCACAGAAGTTGAGGCAAAGGTCTTTGTTTTCTTATTCATTTCATGTGGTGATTTTTCTCTTTTTCATTTCCTATTGGTTATTACATTGTCATCCTTTTTAGATTGGCTAGCAAAAACCTTGATGTGAGAAACACTAATTTACATTAGAGTTATATCTTCAAGATGAAATGTCTGAATCATTTGTTTTATGAGTTAGCTTTACTGACTTTTAGTAGTGTTTGTTAGGATCTCCAAACTCAATGAGGGCTAATGTAAAATACACACAGTTTATCACTGTCCTCAAACACTGCTTGCAAGGCTGTTCAGCGGTTTACGACAAACCTCTACCTTCAACAGTAACAGCATTTATTTATATACCTCATTTTCATACATGAAACTCACTATAAGTGCTTTATGATAATGATGGCTGAATAGAGTTACAAAAGAAAGTAAAACTAAAGAAGCATTTATGACAGGTTATATAAAACAGTATAGGATCAAACTGTCCAGCCTAATAATAGAAACTATTGTCAGATGGCTAGAAATAAGAGGAAAATTAAAAAAAAGAAAAACCTCCAGGGGTTATGTAGCCACAAGACCACCTAGCCCTCTCTGGGCATTCTACAGTACATAAATGTGTCAATATTTTCATGATACTTTTGTGGAAATGTGTCATCATTAACATGATACTCTTATACAGCTTTATTTATCTTCCTATCAAATGGAAATATTAAAAAACACAAGTTGGGTTAAAAATTCTCTTAAACCTTAATGACCAAATTTTAATATGTACAGCATAAATCACTTCACAAGTTGACTCTGTTGCCATTCGTGCCATCTCATGACCTGGTTCTTCAGATGCTTATTGTAACAGAAAGGAGATTGTAACGATCAAGAGTTGGGGTGTCACCCTCATAATCGAATTGCAAAGCAAAAAAAAACAAAAAAGCAATAACATAACTGCAGAGCTGTCTTTTGAGACGTGAATTAACTACAACAAGAACAACTTTTATTTCTACAGCACATTTTCATGCACAGGATACAGCTTAAAGTGCTTTATAAGATGTCAAAGAAATAGTTATACGCAAATAAAACAAATTAAAATTAGATGGAAAATAATGAATAAATAACATATAAAAATAATGCACACTTACATGATGTACATTATACAATTATTACAGAAGTAGAATCCATATATATACAAATTGTTTTTAAGTCTCTAAAGATGAGTCTGTAGATAAGGTCAGGTGGCCAGTGAAGACAGAAACAAAAAAGTTCAGCTGAAGAAAGAAAAATAAAACAAAATCTGCAGGGCTTCCAAGGCCAGAACTTAAATAGTTCCTTATTTAGTTATATTTATTTTTTTGAGAATGCAACACAGTGGGCCATGTTGTTAGTTGGGGTATCTGCTTTTATTCAAACTTCACAGACGACTGCCCAGGACTTTGAGTTAAGCAAAGATTAATAATGATTACAGATTATATGAAGAGTATGATAATTCTATTGATAACTTGTTTATTAAGTGTTGAAGTAAAATATAGCCACAAACAACCAAACCTTAAGAAGTTAGTATTTAGGGGTGTTTTTAATTTGATCCAGCATGCTAAAGTATTCCTGATTTTTGCTGCATAATCTCCCCACATTTTATATGCTTTGGTCTTGGAATAATAAGCAGACCACTATTAGAAGATATAAGGTCATAACTTAGAATGCTGGGAACAGGCACTCCCAAATAATAGAAAGAAGTGGATTATTTAAGGCTTTATACACTATTAGTAGTGTTGTAAAGTTGATTCTAAAGAACACAGGTAGCCAGTGTAGTAACACTAAAACTGATGACGTACTCAGATGTTCTCTTTTTGCCCAAGATTCCTGCTGCTGAACTAACTGAAACTGATGTCTTTCTCAGGTGGTCTAGTTAGAAGTGCATTACACTAATCTAGCCAACTAAAAACAAAAGTGTGAAATTATTTCTCAGCATCTTGCAATGTTAGAAGGGATTTAACTTTCGCAATGTTCCTTAGAAGGAAAAATGCATTCTTAGTACTATGGTTTGTATGTAATTTAAAGTTTAGGTCAGAGTTCATGATTACACCTAAAGTCTTTACTTCTGCTTTTAATTTTAATGCTAAGGAATTAAGTTAATTTCTAATACCCTCATTACTTTCATTTTTACCAATGACTAATATTTCAGTTTTGTCCTTACAGGGGTTCCTCGGGTTACGACACAGTGATGTAACACAAATTTTGGTGTAAGTCAAAACACACCCAAGCCTAAGTCACTTACCTATCCTAACACATTTGCAAAATCATAATCCAGAACATAAAAATACAACTAAGTCACAGAAAAAGGAAAAGGACATAAGTCTACTGTACTGTAGTAACAGGTAAAATGACAAAAAATGAGTGTAAAAAAAATTCCTTACCTTTATTCCTTCTGATCTCTTTACAATGTCTAATTTCACTTCCATTGTGATGGCTTTCTTCTTCTTCAAAGCACTACCATCTGAAGACTCTGACTTTCGTTTAGAAGCCATGATAACGGCCAAAAAGTCGCCAAACAAAGCAACACAAACGGAACACTTGTGCTGCGCGCAACCAAACTAGTTCGCCAGCTCCCTCACTCATACACTGCGTTAGTGCGTATTCTTCTGCTGCGCGCAACCAAACTATTTCGCCCATGTAGTCTGTAAGTATGATGCTAACGGTGTAAGCCAAAACACTCACGTCTCAATTTTTTAAAGTTTTTATGGGAGTGAGCATTGAAAACTTGAAACGTCGTATGTCGAGAAGTCGTAACCCGAGGACCCCCTGTATTTAGCTTGAGGAAATTGCTACTCGTCCATTCAGAAACACAAGACAGACAGATGCAGGGTCAGAGAGCTCAAAAAGTGCTGTAGATAGGTAAAGCTGTGTGTCATCTGCATAACCTTGTTTTCTAATAAAATCTGACTTAAAGGGAGTATGAGGATGGAAAATAACAGTGGGCCCAGAGTAGATCCTTGTGGTACACAATATATAATATCATGGATCCCTGAACTATAATCACCACAGCTAACAAATAATTTTCTACCAGTTAAATAAAAGTGAAAACAATTTAAGACACTGCCAAAGAGACCCAGCCATTGACTAAGACAATTTATAAGAATACTGTGATCTATGATGCCAAATGCTGTGCCCAGATCTAGGAGAACAAGAACAGGTATGTGTCCTCCATTAACTTGCAAGTCGTGTACTAGTTTAACCAGTGCAGCTTCTGTGCTACGATTCATTCTGAAACCTAACTGAAACTTTTTCAGAATAAAATGTTCATTTAAATAGTAATTTATTTGCTGAAAAACTGCCTTATCTAGAATTTCACTTAAAAATGCAGGTTCTAAATTGGTCTAAAGAAGGGGTGGGCAAATTCATTCCTGGAGGGCCGCAGTGGCTGCAGGTTTTTGTTCCAACCCAATTGCTTAATAAGAAGCACTTACTGCTCTAGAAACACTTCTGCTTCATTTTAGTTATCTCCCTCATTAAGATTATGAACCCTTATTGCTTATTTAAGTCTTAAACAGCTGCATTCTCGGTTTTTAATTGCTCCTTATTAGCAATAAGATGCAAATGACAAAAGAAACCAGCAGTTATCCATTTTGCTTGTTACCCTTTACACCTGTGTGTATTTATCATGCACTATTTGGTTTAATTAAATACTTGGAAGGAAAGAGAAGAGAAAAAAGTGAAGGATTGAGAATTACCCATCCGTTTTACACTTTAAAGTATTTGGATGATATCCTTAGAATGGAAAAAAAAATCTAGGATATGAGAATGACTTAACATAGCAGAGTTAAAGCACTAAAAAGCCATGAAATGTAATTATTGGCAAGGATTGTTTTCTAATTAAGCAACTGGGTTGGAATAAAAACCAGCAGCCACTGCGGCCCTCCAGGAATGAATTTGCCCACCCCTGGTCTAAAGTTTTCAATTGCAGTGGAGTCAAGATTATTTTTCTGGAGCTGTGGTTTAACTACTTTAGTCAATTATTACTAATGGTGTTGTTATAACAATAAACAAATCACAATACCCAAATAAGAAAGAAATCCACGCGTAAACTCAAAACCAAACCCAAATAAACTACTATTACTACAAATATTTGCAAGTGAAGATAAATGTTGTTGGCCAGTGCACAGTGGAGTACCAATTTGGGTCTGCGATGTCCCAACCTCTTCTGTTCCAGCCCTTCCTGTGTCACACTGAATGGGCACTTTTCTGCAATTGCTTCATCCTATTCCTTAAATACACCTTCACCTCAAGAGACCCTAAACTCATGATGCTAGTATGGCCAGCCAACCCATCCAGCTGCAGATAGACATACACTGACACTATTGGCGCTATATTTAATATGAGTGAGGATGATTTTTTTTTTTTTTTTTTTTTAGAAGAGGTAGAATGTGATATTAATATGGGGACCTGTTGCTGTGCTTAAATGACATCCTAAAACCACAAGGTCAGTTAATTATTCAAACTTCATGGCTGTAATACGACATAACAATACTGTTAAAAAAGTACAAGAGTGCAATGATCATATGTGAAACTATAAAGAACCAAAGTGCAAATCATTTTGAACACTAAAACAATGTTGAATTGATCCCGCATATATCATTGTGTGTTGGACCTTTTACAATTTGGAAAAATCCTTCAGAAACTTGAAGACAGAAATTATTGGAATGTTCACAATTACATCTAGGTGAACAAAAGAATCAGATTTATCTTTAGATAGCAACATTGCATTCTGAATTCCATCACAGAGTACTTTACAAATAAATAGTTTCTTTGTTTCATTGTTTCTGTTATTGACATGTTGTCACATGAACAGACTTTACTTTGGGCTATACAGTTGTCTGATTTTAGATAGCCAATTATATTCATCTCTTCATCCCCTTAAATTTTTTTTTCTTTGAAACTCCTGTATGCTTTAGCTTCCTTACTCCTTATGGTGTTTTGCTTATATAACATTATTGTAAAATGCATTTTACTGTCTGCTTTTTGCACAACCTTTAGTGTGTAAAACAATGACATTTACTTCCTTGATGTTTACAGCATCATTTATTTTCCTTTTTCAGTAATTTAAAATTATAGTAGTACATTGCTCATTTTAGGATAGTGACGCATATTTCTATTATTTCAAGCACTTAGAAAAACTGTTCCAATATTTCAATAAAGAAAGTCATTACTATACAAGTTTTAAAATTTAGCTAAGCAAATATATACTGTGCACAGATATGTTTAATATATAGAGCAAAGACAATCTCAAACAACACCTTTCACAATTTGCTACAATAACTTACATTTGTACATGAGAATTTTAAATGAGTAAAAATCAATCAAGCCATCCATTTCCTAACCCTATTATCAAATCTCTACAGTATATATATATATATATATATATATATATATATATGTAAAATCCAATGTCTTTCTGTATGTTTGTCCGCTTTTCACAAGAGAACCCTTAACGGATTTAGATCACGTTTTTTTTCTAGAATTTGCTTGAACATTCTGGTTGATTTTGTGACCTCTCTCATCGCGCTAATTATCGTAGTTCGCTTGCGTTACCAATTTATTTGTGCGAATCAGAGAGAGACACAGCAGGCCGAGGGGAAGGGCCCCCTCCTCACTCATGCAGCAGCCTCAGGGCGTATCTTACATCAGCTTAGCTAGCAAACGAGAGAACTACTTAACGGATTCAGATCAGGGTTTTTTCTAGCATTTGATTGAACATTCCAGTTGATTTTGCGACTTCTCTCAATGCACTAAGAATCATAGTTCGCTTGCAGGAGTGATATATTCGTGCTAATCCGAGACAGAGGCTGCGGGCCGAGGGGAGGGGGAAGCGCGACATCAGGAGTAGGGAGCCAGGCAGGGCTCTCCTCATTGTCCTGTTTCACTACTATGCGGGCGAAGCCACGGGGGACAGCTAGTTTGGTATAACAGAAAAGTAACAAGTACATTTTTACAAGGCTTTGTGGACAAGTAGACTTTATATGTGTATATCTAAAGCATAGCTTTGGAATTTCTTGATTTTATCAATGCTCATCACATTTTGCAAAGAGTATTAACATTTTTGTTTTTACAAAACATTGATGAAACCTTATTTATACTAAAAAATCCTGTTAGTCATAAAGGTTTCATTATGAAATGCTTTGAGGGGTGTATACTTATTAGAGTTAAGATCTTTATGTGATGCTTGGATTTTTTTTAATATTATTCTTACAGTACAGTATATCCACTGACAAAAGAAACTGAATGACTCAATTAATAACTAGTTTAGCAAACTATATTTAATTTAGTATTTAAAGAGGTTTATCTAATAGAGTGAGGAACCTACTATTAACTTAATGTCAGGCTTCCTTTAGAGAACCTTGGGGTTTCCAAAAACCACCAGCATGATGGAAGGTTGTTCAACGATTTTTGAATTATTAAGATGTCTATTAAGGACGTCATTATTGACAGGATACCAATGTAATAAATAATTTAGCAGCATAAAGTAAAACAGGGGGAAGAATAAGCCATTTGTCTCCTGCTCATCAGCAGACCTTGAAGATTTCTTTAGTAAGTGTAGACAACACCGTGCTAATAGGAATGATACGCTTTCTTGGGAATCTAAAGACAGGCAGTAGTGACTGGAGACTCTTACTTATGCTTACAGGGAATTTTAATCTCCAGAAGTCACAAACTGTCATAAGCTAAACATCATAAACACTTCAAGGTCAACTGATGAAAAAAGGGTTCTTATCAATAAAAAAACATTAAATAAGTAATGTAGGAACATAGTAGTTGTGGAGTATCAACAAATGTGTATCAGTCTGGATTATCAAAGATATTACATCTAGATAGTGCACATTATGTTCAAGTAAAATCCAGAACAAAATTATCTTTAAAAGCAAGTTAGCACCTGAAAAAATAAAAAAGATTAGGAACCTCCTACCCCAATTTCAACAGAATGTTGTTCAATGTTGGCAATTGAGGTATACAGTCTAGCTGGAGCATAACGGGTTTTATATTTGCTTCCATGTGGGACATTAGAGTTTTCAATTGATGTATAGTCTATGTCATTTGCCCTGGTGTCTACTCTGTTAACTGTCATTATTAAGATAAAATTAAAGGAGCACACTGCACAGATAAATATTATTTAATAGGAAAATGACAAGAGTGATAAACACTTAAAATATTAATATTTCTATTTTGTTTTTACTAAATCTCACACTGCTTCTGTTTACTAAATGCAGAACAAGGTAAGAACAAAAGACCAGTTAATTTAATTCTGAGGTAAGTTAGAGGTAAACTGAGTCACCGATTATGAAAACTGCTGGAACAAACATCTGCAGCCCCAGGAGTCCACCAGGACTGGGATTGAAGACCACTGAATTACTGTATTGAGATCTTTCCATTTTTGTTAATTAATATTTTGAATCATTCCAATCACTCTCAAAATCCCACCTTGTGTTCAGTTGGCACAATAGCTACACAGACCCTAACTCTCTCTTCTTTTGAGCCACAGCCATTGAGTGTTTCTCTCTTCTGTCCTGGTAGTCTTGCAGGTAGCTCTTCTGCTTCCACCTCCTGCTCTGCCCAGAAAACTGAGGGTCTTCATAAGGGAGCAGGCTACAAATCCCCTGCAGTCAACCTCCACATGGAAGCACCTGGCTCTCCATCCCACTTGCTGACATCGACTTACCAGCATCACGTATTTGGTGAGCTTCCTCTCTGTCTATTCCAGATGTTCGTTCCACAGGACTGCCAGCTCCAACATTGCCACTTGCTTGGTTGTCTCATACAAGGTAGCAATTCCTGATCACAAGTCAGTGACAGCTATGTGGCTAGGGAATTTCAGGTATCATTCGAGGTCTACCAGCAACTGCCAATACAGTACCTTGCTGAGGCCAAGGTGGCTACAGATGTTTTCCCTGTGAAGAAGTCTGAAATCTTTACCAATGTTTTGTGACAGGATGTGCCACAAGACCCGTTTGAAATAATCAGCTCTGGTGTTGCCTGTAGGCATTAGGGAAGGGCTGTTGCATTCAGAATTCTGCTAGTAGCACAAGCGTATGTGTAGGAGCATGCATCAGAAGGAGGGTGTCAAAGGTGATTGTCGGCAGCAAAGTGAGAATGGCATAAATTATGTTGATTATTAACTGCGAATGACCACTAGGTGAAGCCGAAGGTTGGTTCTTGTGTGTGTGAGCGAGACCGTGAATAATTGACATCTGATTAGGGTGTTGCATACTGAGGTGGATGCACTATTTTGGGAGAAAAATTTGTCATGGGGCAAAATTAGATAATTGCAGGCAGCTGGGTATAATTGGTCTGATTTCTTATTAGAGAACACAACAGCTGTTACATTTAAGTAAAGCTGGGGCAAAGAAAAAGTGGACAGTGGTGAGTCGTCTCTTCTGAGCAATGTTATTGTTTTACCTCCATAGAGTGGAGGATCCACAACCCTGTGCTTCTGTACTTCTGACCAATTCAGTCCCTATGGGACTGAAATAAGGGGATGGACGAAGAGCTCATGAATGGTGAGAACACACAAATTTGGAGGGAAACAGACAGCAGGAGGGAAAGGTGTGTACTTGAGCGATTAAAATAGAGCAGTGGATAAAGAGCACAGTGGGGAGAAGCAAACTTGGAGGGTGAGAGAGAGTGCTGGGAAGACCGACGTGTGAAAGCCATATGTGGGGAATGGGCCTCTAATGATGCTTAAATGAATGCTGAGAACCAATCTTGAGAAATGAAGGATGGTACATCTGGTTTTTATCCCAGATCCTTGGAAGGAGAGTTTACCCTTTTATTTTTTTTAACCAGGAAGGAAGTCCGTGTATTGCGAACATTTTTAAAACTTTTTTTTTTTGATTGGCACATTGACTTTTCTTCAAATACTAAGGATGATTATTTAAATTGTGATGAGAATTATAACACACTGTTTACCTATTTATTGAAAGAATGTATCGGAATTATTTATTGGATGATAAGGAATAATAAAATGAATTTGCATTTTGCTGAACGAACAGTAATCTGAGTATCTCATTCTGTCACTGAGGATTTTGGTTCATGACTATCAATGTCCTGTGTAATGGATGATGCCCAGGACTGCAGGTACCTGGGATGTCACACATGGTGGCAGCGGTGGGATCCCCATGTGGGAGAACACTCAGATTAAGAAAAAAGAGCAATTTGGATTTTGTTTGTAGAATTTTTATGGAATGTTTGTGTAGAATATAGAAACATGAAGTGATTGTAAAATAAGTGAGTTGATCTGAAACTGACAAATATTACATTTAGTCATGCCATCAACAGTGGTGGATTTTAGTGGTTTGCGGGCCTGAGGCAGACATAGGGACAGGTCCCTAATCAATCCCATTTCTATACTTATTAGTTAAAACAATTAGGCTTGGTTGTAAAAATACCTTTTTACTGGAGACTGGACTGCTTAGAAGAAGAACTGCTCCAGAGGTTCAAGGCTGTCTGGATGTCTGCACTACTCAGATGTTGGACTGATGACCTGGTGCAGCATAACTTAGTGTATACCAGCGTTTCTCAACCTTTAAGTATTTGCGACCCGAGTTTTCATAACAGTTTTAATCGCACCCCCCTAATGTTTTTTTGAAAGGAGCCCACTAATACCAATTTGTTCTTTTTTAATTAATGATATATCATAGATGCATATTTTATTATACCTACTTAACTTTTATCGACAATTATCTAACTCTATATTTATTTTTCTAGTATCAGAATGTAGTTTAAGTTAATTTGTTTTCATTTCAATAGATGTATTTTTCATATTTTCAATTCTTGTTTTCTTTTTTCACCTCTTCGCGCCCCCCTTTTTGTTACTTTGCGCCCCCCCCTAGGGGGGCCCGCCCCACATATTGAGAACCACTAGTGTATACAATGAATAAAATGAACTATAAAGCAAACAATGAATGAAGGAATATAAGTTACCATTTATTGCCAAATGTAAATGTTTACACTTATTTTCCCCTCAGTTTTTCTATTAACTTGTCCTATTCATTGCTTCAAAGTATTCATAGTTTTTAATAATGTAAACACAATAAAATGAAAAAACACTATATATTATAGTAAAAGCCTTTACTACCTTCTTTCTCTCTCATCTTTTTGAATATGAATATCAATATGAACTATTTACAGGCTGTCTGAGCAGTTGTAGATCTTTTTAGTGGATTCTTTGCTTTGGATTGTCATATGCCAATGTGCGGCAGGCATAGTCTACAGAGAAGCACTGATTAAAATGTGACCTTACAAGCTTTGGCTTCAGCAAATCTTCTTAGCAAAGTCTCCACATCCAGTGACTTTCTGATTTCATGTTCAATGGGGAGAACAGTCAGTGCAGAAAGCTGATCCTGAGACATAGTTGACTTCAGGTAAGTTTTAATAAGCTTTAGGAGAGAAATAACTGAAGCCATTGTCACATGGAATGTGAGAAAGGGGTCTGAGAATTTTACTCAAATCAAGAACACAAATCAAGGAAACTCTCCTTGTGTATGTAATCCTCCATCTGAAGTGGTGCCGAGACATGGCAAGGGAAAGCTCTAACATCCAACATTAGGTCTTCTGCATCAGCATCATCCATTGTTTGCTCTTAACTCTGGACGCAAGCATCCAGTGTACCTTCTTACTCAGCAATCTCATCATGTCAAGAAAGTAGAGAAACCCATGCAGCTCACAGAAGTGTTCCGTATAAAAAAAAATCATCTCTACTTTACAGCAACAAAAAAGTTCCTTTTGAAGTGTTCCTCCACATTTGACCCAGTTTGCTCACTTCCTTCATACTGCAACTGTTTAGTTGCTTTTCTGGGCGCATTTCTGGCCATTTCATCTTGTCAAACATTTCTGCTATCTCCCTGAGATCTGTTTTGGCAGAGCTAAGACCATTCTCTCTACACACCTGTAAATAACCTGTTCCTCCCTGGGTTTCTTTCTTTAGTGTTTTAATTGAAACATTAGAGCTCTGCAGGACCATCCTTACTTTGTGTATCTGACATTACACCACACAGGGGCCATGTCTGCATCTCTTGGCAACTGTTGAAACATTGTCATAATTTGTTTCTGTAGCATAATTCTCAGGGCAGTCAAAGCCTTCACCATTTCAGGCATTTGGCAGCAGACATCTCTAATGCTGTCAACTCCATATTGCCATACAATTGATGACAGAGGCTTTCACTGTAAGGTTCTTGGTATGTATGGTAAGAATAGCCCAGTGTCAGAGGGGGACATTTTTTGTACACTGGGTGGTTCCATTAGGCACCCATTGTTGGGACTGGGGGTGAGAAGTTACAAGGCAAATTTCCTGGGTAATCCCGTTACTGATGTTGTCATGGCTGTCTGCAGGATGTAGGTATTTGCTGTATTGCAAAGGAGTCACCGCTTTGAAGTTTTTGGCTGGTTGAGATTACAAACAATACCAAGTTGTGATAATAGAACTGCATCTTCCTTGGAGGATGTCTGTATTTACCAGACTTTAACATGTTTGACAATATTGGTTTCTAATTAGCAGATCTATACTCATTAATGGTTGGTAACAATACATTTTGTTAACTTGTGTTTTCATTATTTGTAAAACCCAGGAAATTTAGATGTGCCATTGTTTAAACTGATTGTCCAGGACTGACAACGGCAGGGACTGGAGGAGATTTATACTCCTGGGCAGGACAAGGCAGAAGAGGGATGGTCCACTGAGAACGCTGCCAAGACACTCGGACAGAGCACAGGGGCTCGTAGGCAGATGAGGGTACCTGGCTGGCACAACATGAGGCACAAGGACAGCAACGCTTACTTCCAGAGAGGAAGAGACAGCTCCACAAGGAGACACCGGTTGTGGGTCCAGCAAGAGAGGGAAGCTGCATGAAAGGACCAAGCAAAGCTGGCAGACAAGAAATGAGGCGTGCCTATGTCGCAGCAACACAAGGAGCACAGAGTGGAAAAAAAGGAACGAAGAAGAGACACTGACAGGGATTCAACGATTTGACAAAACTTCTGTTGGGAAACGAGTGTCCGGTGAACAGAGTGCATCCTTGGACAGTTGAACGATTAAGTGTTGGGGTAACACAGTGCGCAAACTGGACTCTGCACCACTAAAGGTTGTATCCTCCAATTCTTGTTTTTAATGGACTTTTAGGGTGTGGACTGTGTGCTTTCCTTTTTAAAAAAACTGATATTGTTAGATTTTTTTGTTATGTTTGTTTATCTTTTTAATTTACTTTATTGTCTTGTGTAATAGAAGTTACTGTTACTTTTCCTGAAGTTACTGTTGTGTCTTTCATTGTGTGTTTACTCACTGCCCAATTTAAAGATCCCTGTGTGCTATTTTCTGTAAATCTCAAGAGTTCCCAGTCTCTTAATAAAACTGGGTGGCGTAGTCGGATATATTAATGGTGTCTAAGTTAGATTTCCTGTGAGTGTGACCAGACACCTGTCACACCAGCACTGTACTAAAACATTGTAAGACCTCATAAAAGCTGACGGATATTACAGTTGACTTACAGTAGCTGCATCACCTATATTATGGTCAAGTATGTGATATCCACAAGGAAGACAGAATGCCTTGTTGTTAAGTTGAGGATTCTATTTTGCTACCTAGCATGTTACTTTTATTGTCATTTGATTAACTGCAGCAGCTGGAAATATCCAAATCGAGTGTTTCCTGGTGAATTAAGAATGCCTTAAGCAAGCCTTTATCTCTGGTACCAGTAACATCATCAAAGCCAAAAAACTACTCAAATGGTGACACCTTTCAGGCTCACACAATCTATAACTACCACCACTGAGAGCTGCTCTTAGTGTTGTACATTTGAAATACAATTTATTATCAGTGAATATTATTTGGCTTTCCTTACCCTCTCTACAATTGCATCAGTTGTACACTTTTCCATATGGAAAATGAGTTCATTTTGAGTATGCTTGCTGAGGTAGGTGTCACTTATCTCCTTTGCCTGAATTCTTCTCAAATACTCTCAGATGACTGAATCAAACTGAGCTATTAATTCAACTTGCTTTAGAAAATTTCTATTTCCAGACTCAAATCACCTGTCTGAGTGGCCATGAAAAGCCAGATTGCGTTTGGACAAATAGTTCACGATTGCAATTCATCTTTCCAGTGGTTTATTTCAAGGACCAGAAGGTCTTAGTTCACTTTATTTATCACTGTGTTTGTTTTCAATTCCCTCCAATAGATTGTGCCAGCTACCCAGGTTTTCAGTATGTTCATCAGACCTTTCAATGGTGTTTTAAGTGGGCTGCTGTTTTTCTCCAGTTATTGTAGTCACCTGCACTTAACTGAGTGTTCTTGTCACTGTTTTTCAAAAAGGCAATAACAAAAACACGTCATGAAAAGCTAAATTTCTCACCATTTTCCATTTTTGAGTGACTCTTTGTAAATCTATATACCTCACTGTTTTTGGAAAAATTCTGTATTTGATCTGAACTGGCCATCTCCTCACTATTGAGCAGCATTCTTTCTCTGTTAGATGTCTTGGCCAAAAAGCTGAGTCGTTTTCTAGTCTGACAGTCACATTGGACAGGGATTATGTCACTTACAGTTTGCTGGTTGTCATCTGTTAGGATCATAATATTCACTATGTAGATTGTAAGAGACAGTGCTATCATCAGTTGCATCAGAATTGTAAGATCTGGTGTGTGTTTGAGACTCTGAATAAATGGCAGACTATTACCCAGTTGCTTTTAATTGTTCTTGGCTGTTGTGTGTGTTTTAATATGACTACAAATTGCTAAAATTTGAAGCATCAGTAGTTATTTCTTCCAAGAAAAAGAAGATACCTTCAGGGACTTTTTTGTTTTTTCAACTGCACTTGAGTAATTTCATTTAATTTCCTGTTCATTAAATTATGTTTTGTACTACTGTATGTACTAGTCCTTAAATGCCATTAAGATACAAGCTTTCTTTTTTCATTATGGTGTATTTTTACACTTTTATGCTTTAGCTGCAATTGCATGGTAGTGCTGAAACAACATGGAACACTCCACTGTAGCCTGGACTGAAGGGAGGCCCTCATTAGAGTATTAGAGAGATTTAGACGAGAACAGGCCATTCAGGCCAACAAAGCTCACCAGTCCTATCGATTTAATTCCTCTAATATAACATCAAGTTGAGTAGTGAGAAAAGCGCTATATAAATGCAAAGAATTATTAAAAGAATTATTATATATGTATGCATTTTTTATGGGGCATTAGCCTTTTGCCTACCCTTACCTAACTGTTAAGTCACCTCTTGACCATCCATCAGTTTGAATGAGGCAGGAGCTGCCACTGTTGACCAGGCTCATGATGCGCATTAGAGAACTCATAACAAAATGAAATAATTCACTCCATATTGGCCACATTGATTATAAACAGCATGGAAATGGCACATTCAGCAAAATCAGCAGGTACTCCGACATCTTGAAACCAAACTACTACTGTTTCTCTCTGTATTCTCCTCCATGAAAATATTTCACACAAAAACACAATAATGCCATGTCTATATTGTTTATCAGTTTACTAGATAGGGATATACAACCAGTTTGACTGACACCATCTATCTTGGGCTACCCATGCCAAGATATGAACACAATGTGCAGTAGTTGTAGCTGTTAGAGGTACTGGATTCACATATTCAATAAACCTTTTGATCCACTTGTCATTAAAATTACAAGAAACACTTTGGCTTAGTTACTACAAAAATGAATCTATTCCTTATTCACTAATATGTAACAAGACCTTAACAAACATTTCTGTGGGTGTTCATAACACTTGCAAAGCATCAGTAAAATATTTATTCATCTCTGTAATGTGACCAGCTAACAAAAGTTCACTTTGATGTCTGAGGTGGTTTAACTTAATCACATTTCTCTTGATA
This sequence comes from Erpetoichthys calabaricus, assembly GCF_900747795.2. Taxonomy (NCBI): domain Eukaryota; kingdom Metazoa; phylum Chordata; class Cladistia; order Polypteriformes; family Polypteridae; genus Erpetoichthys; species Erpetoichthys calabaricus. The sequence goes on from NC_041398.2 coordinate 202,828,369, forward strand.
TTACATATTTAGTATAAAACCTGTGCATTCTTCACATTAACAAGTAATTTTACCAGCATGTCAATATGCCACCCAGCACAGAAATAAATAACTGGTTTATTGATGCTTTGTAAGTGTTAAAAAACAAAAGAACCCTATGTTAAGGTCTTCTTCCATGGGTTCGGGGCCAGAAGTGGCATCATTAAAGGGGTCAGATCCAGAAGTGACATGCTCAAAAGGGCCTGAACCGGAAATGACGTTATCAGTGCCAGGGGGAATTTCCTGTTAACGGTCTGCAGCAAAGTGAGGAAAAGAGTCAGCCCACCCTCTGGTCTGGTGTGGGATTACTCTCTTTCAGGCCCTTTAGCTGCTGCCCACTCACACGTGTGTGACACAACCTAGAAGTTACAAAATTGGTTTGCAAAATTTTGATGGTAATGCAGTAAGCATTTGTGTATGTTATAATGAGGTGAATTCATGTTCTTCTTCTTGCCTTTTAATAGTTTGTGTTTTTAAATGAAAGTACAATACCCCTGAAGTAGCAGCTCCCCTTTTGTTTTTAGTGTCATTACACTGGAGTCTACACTGCTTGTCAGTGAAAGTGGTTGGATACAATTAAGGTAGCAAACTAATCAAAAAGGTTAAATAAAAAGAACATGGTAAAAGACATTTAAGAAATTAAAACTATTGCAAAATATATATATTTGAATTTCGTTTGTATGTAAATGTTAGAACATTTCTCTGAATGCAGAAGGTGAGAAGAAAGGCTATCTTAACTGGTAAATTAGAAGTAAGAATGGCCCATTGATTTGTGAAAATGGTTGCAATAAAAACTTGCAACCACACTAGTGCTCCAGTTCTGAACTTGAGAAACCCTGCGTACTGTATATGCAGAAGATGCAAATGAGTACAATCCAAAGTACAATCAATTCAGTGAATTATAGAAATGGTTTAGATTTATCTTAAACAACACTAAATACTCCACCACACTGTGGATTTTTATAAAAAAATGTTATGATTACGCTTTCTTGTTTTGAATAATACTAATATGAGTGCAACATACGCTTGATGATTCCTTATCTTGCATATACAGAAATTTTACAGGTTTGATGTGAGTGACTGGGTGATTGGATGAGAGTGTCCAGAAGGGAATGATATTGTGTTTTTCTTACATTGTGTTTGTTTGTCAGTGTTTGGGTTAGCGTGAGTTGCTGCTTCAGGGTCCAACCCAAAAAGTATTTGCTATACAAGACTTGGGTCCCAGGTCAAATCTATTTGATGACCTCTGCTTTGCGAGTTTGTTTTATTTGCATTTTCTCAAAGTACTCTGGTTTCCTTCCAACAGCAAGCTGGACACTCTAAACTTGTACCATAGCTGTAGGAATGCAAGTGTGCTCATCAGTAAGAGCCAGGCAGCTCAACCACAGTTGATTCCTGCTTTGTGCTGAAAATTCTGGCTTCCTGTGAATTTTTGGTGGTAAAGATGTGGATTAAGAAAAGAGGTGGGTTTACTCTCTTGGATTATTCTGAAAAAATTAATACTTTTGAAAATCTGTATTGAACTATCTGGTTTATACTAATGTAGAGTTCTATTTATCATACTATACACAATATATTTAAAAACATATTCATGCCACTGCGGTGGGTTGGCACCCTGCCCGGGATTGGTTCCTGCCTTGTGCCCTGTGTTGGCTGGGATTGGCTCCAGCAGACCCCCGTGACCCTGTGTTCGGATTCAGCGGGTTGGAAAATGGATGGATGGATGGATATTCATGCCAAATATCATTACAGTACTACATTTAGTACAAGAAATGATTGACCACAGAAAAATTAGAGACATCAACAAAAATACTGGGCAATCAACAAATGGTAATGTAGTACGAGGGTTTCAAAAATGTGATCACAAATAAAGAAATTATTGCTGGAAAAACAAGAATTACCAAAAGGAACACCCGCACAACAATACAAAAAGAACTTGCTATAGAACTGGGCAGCCACAGGCACACGCGAGCAGTAAAACAAGGCTTTGCTTCCCTTTACATTGTAAAGACCCCACCTCCTAAATACTGTAACTATCCCTCATTACTTAAGCTAAGCTTCATCTGAACAGGCACAGAGTTAAATGCCTAACAATCATTATAGAACTTGACTGTAATGATTTTATAGTCCAATAATCAAAGTAGGATATCCGATTGGCAAACAGAAAAGCTGATTTGGGAGTCCAGAAAACACCAAAAGCCCACAGAAGAGAAGGATATCTGAGTGGAGCACAGGCCAAAGCGTGATACATTCAAGGTTCACCTGTCCTCAAAGCACAATTTCAAATTTTGCAGTTCATCACGTTTTTTTCTCCATTGCAGAAAATTGGTTGACATCCTGTTATTAAAGTAAAATTCCATATGTACTAAGCACTTCAATTTTATTTTCACACTAGTAATGGTTTATAGAAATGCGGCACTCAGACTTTTAATGTAATGAAAAATTAAAGAAAAAAGGAAATACTGAAAAAGGGCGGACTAATTAAGGTTATTCTTTCATGTAAATTTTATAGAGAAGAATCCAGACCTGCTTGTATGATCGTGAGGTCCTTTTATTTTTTGAACAATCCTTTCAAGTTGCCGAATAATGCTTTGATCACTCCCGCTCTCAGGCCTTTTAAGGAACAAATCCTGTTTATGATTCTAGTCCTAAAATCACTTGCACTTTGATACCCAGATTAGTTGTAAAGAACTTTCCTTTTGTTCCACAGCCAAGAGTTACATGTTACTTGGCCATCTTGCCATATTGTTTGATTTATGAGAGGCTGTGTTACAGACCTTCAGAACAAAGTTGTGATTGAGGAATAGATCTATTACAACATGAAATTGATTTGTCTGGTATCCTGGTTTCAGGATGCAGAATGCATCACTTAGAGGACAATCCTTTTTTTTTTTAATTTAGTGCAATCTTATAATTAACTTTAATGTACAAAAATTTTTAACAAGCAATTCAATATGTGTATAGAATGGTAAATAAAATAATAAGTTATATAAATGTCATTAGATTAACTTACTGATTTGTGAAACTATGGTGACTGATTCTGTAAAAGGTGTGTGTAGTGCAGTAGCACTGGGGTCTGAGGTTTGCAAGGGGAGCTAACTGAGCCACAATGAATGCCAAGACCTGTTATCAAGTACAAACAGTTTGAGGATTTAATTCATACAGCACTAAGATTAAAAGTTTATCTCATTTATAAGGCTCCCTAACTATTGTCTCAGAGTGATGTTCAAATGAAAAAAAAAATAATGATAACAAAATAAAATTACAATAAAATAAATAAACATTATGATTTGTAATAAACTCATGGCAGAAGCCACTCCTAAGGTGCAGACTTTGAACATGTAGATGGAAGGATGGAGATAATGAAGCTGTGAAAGTCAATTGGTGCATAAAAATCTTTAGCAGACACTCAAGAGCATTCTTCAGGACCATAACCATGCCAGTGTTCCAAATACAGCATGTGAGAACCAACCATATGAGATTTTACAGAATCTCATACTTGGGCTCACCATTAACAATAACATGAAAATGTTATGAATAGCATGAAAATACTGTTTTTTTAACGAGGAAAGTGAAAAGGTGAATAAACCTGGAAATGACGGTTAACACAATTTATAAGTCACTGAACTATTCTGTATAATGATTTTAAATCACCAAACTATTTTGCATAATAATTTTAAAGGGTTCACTACATCTCAGATAATATCTTCTACAATGGAACACTCATTTGGACATCTCTTATGGACAGCCAAATCTTTTGTCCAACATCGAATCTAAGATGAAGAATATGATCATAATCAACCTTTTTTCTTTCTTGTATACAAAGCATAGGGAAAGTATTGTAGTTGTCCAAAGATTCGATGTCAAGCTTTTGATCGATTTCAATAGATAGATAGATAGATAGATAGATACTTTATTAATCCCAATGGGAAATTCACAATGTTTTAGATCTCCCTGAATTTCTCATATATGAAGTACAGGGAAAGTATTGGAATCCTCCAAAAGTTCAATATCAAGATTTTGATGAATCTCGATGTTTTAGACCTTCTTGAGTCTTAAAATACCATTGTTGGAATTATCTCTGTATGTCTGTCTCTGTGTGTTTGTGTGTATGTGAACATGATAACTTAAGTACGCTTTCACTTACGGTAGGTCAACCAAATTTTGCATTCAAATATTAGATACAAAATGTAGATTTCTATCCACTTTTGGGCTATTTCCGTTAACCTGAAGTGGTGCTTTACCTTTTATTCATGCAGCTGCAGAGTCCAATTTATTCAACTTTAATTTTATAATAATTGTTCGATATATTATTAATTTGATTTGATTTGTTGTTGATGGTTCGTTAATGTACATAATATAAAAATATAATCATTGTCTTGTGGTTTACTCCTCAAATATCCATCCTCATTTCTGAGTATACAAGAAAGTCTAGGGGAGACCACTCCCAATTTTTTCCTTAATATTATAGCATAATTCAGCCCAAATTACCTTAAAACTGTTTAGATTACACTAGAAAACGATCCTCTGAAGAAACTGACAAAACATGAGTTCTGTAATGAAATATTCACTAAAGTTGAACGTAATCAGTGATATTGGTTTTATGAACATTGTAAGAATGTGCTGTCAGGGAAAGTTTCCTTATTCCAATACACTACAATTGTATTTAAATGAGGAGTCCATTGAGACAAAATATTTCTGAAATAACAAATTTTTGGCAGTTTTATCTCAGTACGTATTGTCTTCAATGGAAGGAAATTGGCATCTTTTTGAATTTATCAATAACTACTAAAATAGTCATGTATCCATGGGAGGCATCAGTAATAAAACAGAGCCGCAGAGAAATCTATTCCAAGGCTCTATTAGGAATAGGCAAATTGATAAGGACACTTTAAGGGTAAAGACATTTCTAAATAAAAAGAAAAAGGGAAAATGACCAAGAGATACTCTCAACCTGTGGAAACAGGAAAAATCACAAGCCACAAAACAGGCTAAGGTCAAAATACCCAGAACTCAGTAATAGGAAATGATCCTCAAACCCAAAACACAAAAGCAAGAAAGAGGGTCAAAAGGAAAGCAAACATTCCTGGTTTTTGTGGAAGCACAGACTAAGGAAAATGTATGAAAGCATATTAGGGCCACGGAGAAGAAAAAAAAAATACAGACACAGTGAAGAAAAAAAAAACTGATTTTATTCTCGACAATCCCACTTTAATCTCGACGCTTATGAATCAGCTCTGGTGATTGACAGACCTTCTTGCAAGCCTCAATCACGGTCCTGGAGGGCCGCACTGGCCGCAGGTTTTTGCTCCAACCCAATTACTAATTACAAGCCCTTATTGCTCAAGTAACACTTCTGCTTCACTTTAATTGTCTCGCTCGTTAAGATTTTGAACCCTTTATTGCTTATTTTAGTCTTAAATAGCTGTATTCTTGGTTTTTAATTGCTCCTAATTAGCAATAACATGCAAATGACAAAAGAGACACGCATTTCTCCATTGAGCTTGTTACCATTTACACCTGTGTGTATTTATCATGCACTATTGGGTTTAATTAAATACTTGGAATGAAAGTGAAGAGAAAAAAGTGAAGGAGTGAGAATTACTCATCCATTTTAGCTTTCAAATCATTTGGATGATACCCTTAGAAAGAGGAAGAAGATCTAGGATATGAGAATTACCTGACATAGCAGAGTTAAAGCACTAACAAGCCATGAAATTAAATTATTGGCAGGAATTGCTTTCTAATTAAGCAACTGGGTTAAAACAAAAACCTGCAGCCACTGCGGCCCTCCAGGACTGTGATTGATGACCCAGTCTTAATCCAATGATCTTGCTGAGAAGCCAATGATTGTTCTCAATTGTTTAACTATACATATATATATAGTTATATAGTTATATATATATACTATATAACTAGCAATTTAATTCAGCAGAGATGAACATAAGGGAATAGGGCATCTATTTTAATATATACTGTATATTATTTAAATCTTTATCATCAATACATGACCTTAAAGTTCTATCTTTGTTATCTAGAAAAACAGAACCAATAGTGATATTGGATATTCATTTTAAATTTTAATTATTTGTTCATAATGAGTGCTTGTAATTTGATCTTGTTTAATAACTGACGTGTTTATAAAGTTTCTACAGCTACTGTGTCTACTAAGTCTTTTCTTTAAAATCTTTTGTCTAATTAATTTGTAATTAATATAGGATTTCTCTGGTGGCTGAGAATCACCTCTCACCCAAATAACTATGTCCACAGGTGAGGTTCAATCTTTTTCCTGTTTCATATGACTTACCTGTCCTGGGAGAATTGCTGAATTCATCTGGAAGATCTCGATTGTATACTGCAGGTGGCGCAGTGTTAGTGCTGTTGACTCACAGTAAGTAGACCATGGGTTGATGTCTCGGGTTCTCCCTGCATGGAGAGAGCTTTGAGTAGTGAGAAAAGCACTATATAAATGTAAAGAATTATTATTATTATTATTATGTCCATAAGAAAACCTAATCAGAACTAATTAGCCTGTTACCAATATGACCCTCACATTTGTAAAAAGATCAAATCAAATCAACAATAAAAATAATACATGACGTTACAAATATCAAAAATCTTTAACGGAATTTTAAACACGTGATTAAATAATAGGGTGGCATGGTGGCGCAGCTGCCACACAGTAATGAAACCAGGGTTCGTGTATCATACCCTCCCTGTGTGGAATTTACGTTTTCCCCGTGTCTGCATGGTTTTCCTCTGGGTGCTTCAATTTCCTCCCACTGTCCAAAAACATGCAGGTTAGGTGAATTGGCGATACTAAATTGGGCCTAGTGTGTGACTGGAGTGTGTGTGTGTGTTTACCCTGCGATAGACTGACACCCTGTCCAGGGTTTACTCCTGCCTTGTGACATATGCTAGCATTGATAGGCCCCAGCAGGTTAGAAAATGACTGACTGATACATTACAACTAAATAAGTAACTTAATAACATCGTAAGGGAGTTGACAGTAAGGCATCATGTATTTCTAGACACTTACTTTATTCATGATGTGTATGATGGAAAAGTAAATGAAATCTTGCTGATTTTCTTCATGACAACATGAAAGAACTTTACACACACAAATCAAAGAAGACAAAACAATGATTACAACTAGCAAAATAACCTGATTAAATGTAACCCTTCTTTTTTTGGCTCTTCTTCATATTAGTCTCACAGTGTAGATTTCTTTTATAAGTGAAGGTTTCTCCTCTGCTTTACTTTCCCATGTCAACTGGGTATTCTACTTGGAATAAGAGCAGATTCTCTCTCCTATTTCCGTCTCCAGTGAAAATTAGGTTCCACCAGAGGTCACTATTTTACTCTTCCAGGATCAGATTTTTTTTTAGAATTCAGTGTTGGTCTCCAGCTTTACAGGTAGGCATTTTATGAACAAAGTCTCCACAGGAACAGTTAAAAACTGAATGAAGGAAAATCTCATTTGCATGGTCTTGTAAATATTTCTCTAGTTGACCTATCGCATTGCGTAATTACTTGTGTACTGCTAAATCTTGTCTACCTCAGTTTTTAATATATTATAACCTACACTGAGTTTATGTGGTTGTGGTCTTGCCATTAAACAGTTGCTGTGAAGTACAACACTCATGAGGATACTAAAAAAACGTTCCCAGACTGATCACTGTGTATTTATGTGAGTTGGAATTGTAAAGCTTTTAATGTTTACTGAACTGAAATTTAAAAGGTTGCATTGTTAGCAATTTTATCAATTAAATTAAAAACACTAATATTGATCAGAGGAGAAAATGCTGTGAGAGAGCAAACTGGCAATTTTCAACATCAATTACTTTTTGCTCCATACACTGAAGCCTTGTACATAGTATAAGAGCTTTTACGTCTTTACCATTAAATCACAGTCATTACATAATACCTTTTGTAGTCTCAGTATGCTAACTAAAGGTTAAATTGCAAATGTTACACAAACAATTATTTTTAAATGTGTAACCAGTTGTAAAAGATATAATAACAGCAGCCTCAATGCTGAAGATAGGGGTGTCACACTCCGATCCTGGGGGGCCCACAGTGATAGCAGACTTCATTCCAGGCACTTTCTTAATTAATCACCTATTACTACTGTTAATGGAACAGCCTTCTTTTGCTTTATTGGTAATTGGCTTGATTTTTAAGATTAGCTACTCTTACTTATTTCTTCTGCGGTGGGCTGGTGCCCTGCCCGGAGTTTGTTTCCTGCCTTGCGCCCTGTATTGGCTGAGATTGGCTCCAGCAGACCCCCGTGACCCTGTACTTAGGATATAGCAGGTTGGATAATGGATGGATAGGATAATTATTTCTTTTTACCTTAATCAGCAGCCATAAAATAATGAAATACAAAGTGATGACCACCTAACTCAGGGTTCTAAACTCAGTTGCTGATAGATAGATAGATGGGCCACCATTCTTGCTGCAACCAATTTCTTAATTAGAAGACATTTCTTGCTGTTACTGAAACACTTGGCTTGTTAGGGCTGTCATTTTGCAAGATCAGACTTTTCCAAAACTGTTTGTTTTCTTTTTTTCTGAGAGCACCATCAACATGTTTTATGACCACAGAAGAGCAATATTTGCCAGAATATCACTCTTTTCTTTTCAGATTTTTAATTGAAATGGGTATTTTATGATGAATACAGGTGCAAATGGGATCAAGTAAGCTAGTCATCTGTTGCCTGGCTTTGCATCTCTGAATTTGGCTGCTGGAAACAACTAAGGTTTCTAATTCTTAACAAGAACAAAATAAGTAGATTCTATTTTCTGCAGTAATTGGTTACTAAAGAGACTAGAAAGAAAGCCTGCAGCTGCTGTGCTCTATAGCAGGGGTTGGCAACTCTGGTCCTAGAGGACCACAGTGGCTGCAGGTTTTCATTCTAACCCTTTTCTTAATTATTGACCTGTTTTTGCTGTTAATTAACTTCTTTTGAATTCATTTTAATTGACTTGCTTTTTAAAGATTTGTTCTCCTGAATTTCTGCATCATTCCTCTGAATTGCTTCATTTCTTTTCTTAAATGGAACCCAAACAGAAATTAAATGTGCAGTGAGTGAGCCAACAGAAGCCCAACTAAGTCGGGGCCTCAAACTCCAACCAATTTCACCCCAACCAGTTGCTTAATTAGGCGCTGATTCTTGTTGTTAATTAAAGTCCATGGCTTGTTGCTGCTCTCATTGTGCAATAGCATACATTTCCAAAATTGTTGATTTTCTCTGTTTTAAGAACACAATTAAAATGTTTTGGGGACCTGAGCAGATCAGCATTCCTGAGACCTTCACCTTTCTTTATTTTTAGATATTGTACGATGGACACAGTTTGCTGGACATGTTTTGCCTCATTTTGCATCTGTTTGGCAGCTAATTATGGAAAAAGAAACGATTAAGGGGTCTGAGTCTTCAAGAGCAAGTCAATTAAAATTAATTCAAAAGAAGTTAATTAGCAGCAAAAACGGGTCGCTAATTAAGAAAAGGGTTAGAATGAAAACCTGCAGCCACTGCGGCCCTCCAGGACTGGTGTTGGGAACCCCTGATCTACAGGGTGTGAGTCTGACATCTGTGCTGCTAAAGATTAATATGCAAAGTAAAACTCTTCCTAAAAATGCACAGTTGATGCATCTCCCTTTATAGGAAGTTTAACAGAAAGTTGGCTGATCAACATCAAACATTTAGTCATTTTGGCACTTGACTAGCAATAACATAAGAAAATAGATCCAAAAAAAAAAAAAAAGTAGCCAAGGTCAAAACCTGTAAGAGAAGATTTAATAAACCAGGACATGAGACATGAATCGGACGTATAGAACGTCATAAACGGAAGAAGTCAATGCCAAACCATGAGACATGAACTTTATTCAAGGGGCAAAAAAGAGTTCTAAAACAAGATCTTATTTTGAAATGCTTAAACAACAATGCCAGCTAGTATCCAAAAATATTGACAAACAGCAAGTGTACAACATTGACCTTTATACTGTTATTGTAATGACGTCATGTGTTGCACACTCCTAGTCAGCCTACCAAGTAGCCTCCTGTAAGCACAAGCCAGAAAATGTTAGACAAAAAGAAGATGGCGCCACATGAGAACCTGATTCATTTTTACACCATTAAAAATAAGTCAAATACAAAAACCAATGTAAAAATGAAAAACATCTAAGACCCCTAAAACAAAGCTTCAGTTATTTTTACAGAGCAAGGAAAATTGTTAAAAATAAATGCAAGATCATGATACTGGTCACTCAGAAACACTCCTGGATATATGTTCTAAAAGATACATGGTTTTATTCTTTATTATATAACACATAAATTGTTTTTGTGATCAAATTTTTAAAGATAAAATACAAATTGAGACACAAAAATAACCGGATTGGTAAAAAAAAAAAATGTATTGATAAATTACAGCATTCTAAACATTGTCACCTTCTATATACTCCCCCTCCCGATCTCTACACCACTCCATATGTATCTTCCATTGATTGAAACAGTACTGGAAGGCTTCTTGCTAGAGGCTCTTCAACAGGCTTGCCATTTTTGTCTTCACTTCATCCACTGAAGAAAAATTTGTTCCCTTCAAGTCACTTTTGATTTTTGGGAACAAGTAAAACTTACAAGGAGCTAAATCGGGCGAATAGGGAGGATGATCGAGGACAGGAATATTTTTGTCAGTCAAAAACTGCTTTACAGAAAATGCATTGAGCGCGGGAGCGTTGTCTTGCCTTGTCTCACTTTTCGCTTTTTCACCCAACATTGTCGTGGCAACTCGTTGTTGTGTAAACACTGACTGGGCTATTCACAGGATATACCTAGCCAGTCGGAGGTTTGAGAGGGCATGTAGGAGGGCATATAGTTCTATGATTCATGTCCAGCCGACCACTAGACAGTTTTCCAGAAAAGCCCCAAGACCGGTCCAGTTATTTTTGTGTCTCACCTTGTATACTAGAGGTGCTTTGTGAATGTATGATGGAAAAAGAAACACCGTGAAGTGACTTTATTTTTTAGTTAGTTACTGATAAATACAATGTATTTTCAGACAAATACTAATCTGATTTTTCTTGGTCATCACTACAAAACATGTTGGGTAAGTAACATAAAAAATTGTTTTGGGGTGGAGTGTTCCTTTAATATACATCACTAAAAAAATCCAAGGAAGCTTTATCTGTACAGAAGGATAGAATTAAATTTTATTCTCTGTAGTGGTCCAGATATAGATGTTTTTACATTGGCAAAATTGACGGTTGCAGGGCTTGTTGATTAAGTGTGTGCTGGGAAATGCAGTTCTGTCCTATATGTGGCTCAAACATGTAACAATACAAATGTCCATGTTGTCTTGTTGTAAATGTTAATCAATGTTGTTCAATAAAATTCTCCAGATTTTTTTTTTGAATTGTTGATTGCTTTTACTTTTACTGTATAGAACAGATTATATTTACAAAGACAGGTTAACAATTAATTTGATCTCAAACTGTATTACCTACAATCAAATTGAATTATATATTACTCTCAAGATTACATCTTGCCTGAAGAAGGGGCCTGAGTTGCCTCGAAAGCTTGCATATTGTAATCTTTTTAGTTCGCCAATAAAAGGTGTCATTTTGCTTGACTTTTCACTACATTCATAATGGCTAACACGGTACAACACCCTAGTACAGGGGTAGGCAACGTCGGTCCTGGTGAGCCGCAGTATGTGCAGGTTTTTGTCCCAACCCAGTTCCTTAACGAGAACTCAATTATTGCTGATGAAGCACATATTGCTTAAGTGACATTTTGATGCTTCATTTTAGTGGTCTCGCTTGTTAAGGTTCTCCAACCTTAATTGCTTATTTCAATCTTAAACTGCTGCATTCAGTGTTTTAATTGCTCCTTATTAGCAATAAGATGTAAAAGACAAAGCAGCCAGCAGTTCTCCAGCTAGCTTTTTTCCAATTACATCTGTGTGTGTTCATCATGCACTGTTTGATTTAATAAAACACTTAATAGAAAAATGTGACAGACTGAAAATGATCTGTTTTAGGCTTCATATCATTTGGATGATATCCTTGGAAAGGAAAAAAATCTACGATATAAGAGCCTTACATTGCACAGACTAACAAGCCATAAAATTAAATAAGGTCTGAGATTGGCAATGATTGGTTTCTAATTAAGCAATTGGGTTGGAATGAAAACCTGTAGCCACTGCGGCTCACCAGGACCGACGTTGCCTACCCCTGCCCTAGTACTATTACTCTCAAAAAAGAGATGTAACAATTGTACACATTTACAACAAATAGCTGCAAACTTCACTGTAAGATGACGTCACACATGCTTATCGCAGGATCACCTTGCCGGCCCTGATCAGGTATGCAGTACCACCCCGCTGCAAGAGGGGGCAGTGTCGCTAACTCTCTCATCTCTTCTCTCCTCAGATGGCCCAGGAGATTGATTAGCCATTCCCCCATCATGCCCATAAGTCCAGCCTTTTCAGGGCTGAAGCATATGAAAGAATCTGTCCCCAGAAGAAGGCATTTCTCACATGACCAAAATTCTCAGCAGGACGGAGCTCCCAGTTAGACTCAGAAAAGAAATGAAAGGCTGTTTAAGCACCTGGCTATATTTTAGCGTCACGGTTTTGTTTACAATCGATCAAGGCTCAGTTTAATGTGGTGGCCTAGCTGGAACCCCATCTATTTTTGGGACTCTACAAATTAATCTGCTTCACAATGTATATACAGATGTTTCTTTTCTTGTCTATCTTGATGTTTGTACTGTTTTTCACATATTAGTTATGTTAATTAAATCCAATAAGACTCATGCAGTTATTTTTCATTTTGCTCTGAAAATAGTTTGCACGGTAAATAATTAAAAATACTATAACAAAATATTAAAAATAAAATTAATTGAGTACTACTGTATTTTAAAGGTATCGTTCTGTTCCTAACATTACACTTCCTATAACTACAGTAAACAAAACATACATCTGTATGTTATCAAGACCTGTGGAAACAATACAATTTTAAAACAATTAACTTTCTTATATTAAAATGTCATTTATATACGTGATAAATAGTACTGAACATTTATTCAAGAGCAGCTAGTAGATCTAAAAGTCTTGTGAACTGGATCATCTAAAGTGGGTGCCTTTGCAATTAACTCTGCGTCCTCTAACCATCATATGAAAGGTAACCACAAAATTAAGCAAATGAATCCTCCAGACAGCTGAGTTTTATAGTTTGTGTTGGAATACATAACACCATGATATGCTTTAATTAAAAGAACATGCGCATGCTGAATATTTTGTTAACAGTAATATATTTCATTATTTCTCATAAATTAGTGGTTTGAGAATAAGAAAAATAAAACACAAAATAATGACTATATATATAAACAGAAATATTTAATAGTGATTGCCGAGGTACACAAACACTGAGATTTGCAAGTGACACAGAAGAGACAAGGGGATGCGGAGTAGGGGATGTGATTTAGACACCAAGGCAGCATTTGTGGAACTAATCTGGCACTTTTAAAGGGATATGGTAAATAAAACATTACTGTGGCAGTTTTGTGATATGCCAAGAGAAATTGTTTTCTTCCTTTCAGGGTCACTCAATTGATAGACTGTTCTTACTGTTTTGTTGTTTTTTAATCTTAAAGCTTTAGTAATTTTAACTCTAAGAAGCTCTGGTGTGTGAGGTAATTTCAAACACTGTAAGTATATAATATGCAGATTTTGCCACTACTAACTTCTGTCTGCATTCCTGTGCTCAGATACAACTGATTACCAATATGTTTCAATAATATTAAAACATTTGGCCTTTAATGTAAACACGAAATCTGCATATTATGTACATATTTGAAAATATCTTGACACACAGGAACTTCTTAAAATACATCAAAATAACAAGAACAGATTATCAATTGAGTGACATTGGATAGAGTAAAACAATGTCACTTGACATATCACAAAAACTCCTCAGGAGAAGTATATCAGTATTTGTTAATGTCTCCACATTTTTCACATATACAGTCCCTAACTGTAAATGTTTTAAAATGCACATTATGCTTAGATCAAGTATGAATACCAGGACATGCTGTACCACCAACTTTTCATATTATTTTTCTGTATACTTTGATGACAAATGCTAAAACAGTATCCACTAAAACCCAGCAATTTAGACTTTGTCTGCTGTATGGTGGATGATGACCTGTTTTAGGAAATGTGAGAAACTTTAACAGATTCAAAACAGAACACAGGTTAGCTCCTTATGTGTTTAGTGTTTGGAATATGATGTCCAAGTGAACACATGTTGTAGCAAGCAACACAGATTTTTTTTAATCTCTTTCTTTCAGTAGTCATAAACCTCCTTGGTGTTGACCCTGACTGCGACTCAAACTCAGAATTCTGTGTAATTACGGTTAAACCCGAGACAGGCTTTAGGTGAAAGTATTCTGGAACAGTATTCTGCTGACATCCAGTGGATGAATTAACATCATATGGCAAAAAAAAGAGAATATTTGTATTATGAAGACAAGGGGCACACCTCCCACCCCAATCTGACACAAATAGGCAACTACACCAGCTCAGTTCAACAAGAGCCTTTATTTATAGAAAGGCAGCCAGACCCAAAGCAGTCTCCAAGGACTGGTACCAACAAGTCACAACTCTGTCCCTTTCCTCCAGAGCCTTTTTCCTTCACAGACGAGCCTCATCAGCATTATCCTCCAACTCTGGCTCTTGAGTGGTGGTAACTGGCTCCTTTTATTGGGCACCCAGAAGGACTCTAGGTACCCAACGAGCTTCTTCCAACAGCACTTCCGGGTGTGGAGAAAGTGCTGCCAAATAGGGCAGTGTAAAATTCCAGGCACCCCCTAGCGGTGGCTTTGGGCCTCACCGTGCTCACAACCCATAGCCCCGATGCAAGCCAAGTAGGCTGCTCTCTGTCGGTATGGGGGAGATAGTCTTGAAAATACTCTCTCCCCCTGTCCTTCCATAATCAGGGTGTCACGGCCGGGTAAGGGCCCTGGCCATCCACCACACTATGCTTTCTGCCACTTTATATTAACTATAAGGTAACGTATCAATATTTACGAGTGGGGCAGGGCCTCCAATGAAAAACACAATGGCAAACAAAAAACGGTAAATGCAGTTTCAGAATGCGCTGAAATTGAAGCATTGCTTGAACTGAGCGATTGTGATGAGGATGTCAATTGGTCATCAGACGTTGACATGGAAAGTGAAACAGATGCATGACCGAATCTCCATGACATGCCAAGTGAATCCAGTCATATAAAGCTTCACCATGGTATGATAGTAGCTTGTGTGACAAAAAGATGAAATAACTACGATCAAGTGCAATGATTAGCAAGACATTAACCTCCTAAGCACTGTTCATAATACGACATCTGTCAATGTTCGTATTTTGGGAAATGTGGAAGTCATTAAGCCTTGTACTGTGGTACTGTGGTAGCATGCAATAACACCTGACCTTGTGCAGGTCAAGCACTGGCATTCTACCATCTCATGTGCAAGCAACAGAAAAAATATGAGAAATGTGTACAAAGAAACTCGCTTCTACTGTCCCAGTTGTAACACCACACTGGTGACTATCTCAAAACATGTTACACAAAGGACGTGTACTAAATCTGTATCAGTACAGCAGTGGACACTAAGCAGACCTTCTCTACTCTATTTATGTTGACTTTTTTTGTTTAGAAGTTTCTGTTGCATGTCGTTTTTTCCAGGGGTAAACATAATGCTAAGGCAATTAAAAGAATAGCTGGTATGTTTAGCAAAGTAAGTACACAGAAATTATTATTCATCTTGCTACACATTATGAAGGCAAAACCAGATTCCAAAACAGTAATTCTTCACCTAATTACCTTTCCTTACTTTGTTTGCTGTTTAAGTCATTAAGAAAGTCTTTCCTTTTTTTGAGTCAAAGACAGTACATGGCACGATCTTGAACCCTGCATGTACACATCACTTAGCCTCACAGGGTGGCCACCACAACCACAGATACAAAAATAACAATGTCCATGATTTAACAGCCAGGAAATGCTAATGCCCATAGAAGTACATGAGCGCAAAATGGTCATGCAATGATGTCACCAGGAGAACAATAGAGACACCATGAAACAAAAATGATAACAAATCAGAACATAATGAAAACACCAACAATTAGGCACTCATGTTTCAATTGCCACTTCAACCTCATGTAGTTTGAACTTGCTTGTGAGAATAACTATAAATGTCTATTTCAATGTGTTACTGAAAAATGTCACATTTAAAACCAATAAAGTCCAGAATCTGGCCCATTCTGTCTCTGATTTGGCACGTACAGTGCTGACAAGCTTACCGTTTAAAGTGGTGAGTTAATGTATACTTCACTGTACTATACAATCAATGTAAGAGAACCACTTAACATACATTTATACATTTCTAAGTAGTATGTTATATTTCCTAATTGCATACATTAATGTTCAATTGAAATAAACTTTGTGGCTGTGTTAAACACATTATATACCTGCTGATTAATACTACATGAGCTGTGTAGTATTGGTTTGACATGAAATTTCTTTTTTATGACTAGGGAATTATTCATGAGCCACCTGCTTTTAGACAGTATATAGTGGTTCTTCAAGTGCTGTATCTTCTGTCATCACATCTTTAATTGCACCAAGCTGTGGTGTATTTTCTGCACCTATTGAAATATTTATTAGATCATTACAATGCACCTTTAAGAAACTCCTGAGTAAGCTGCCTTTCTTCCTAAACACGTGTAAAGTGTGTATCTGCTCTCCTGTACATAAGGTTTATCAATGAGTCCTTCCATTCACCTTTTAAATCCACTTAAACCAGTTCATGGCCACAGGGGTTGAAACCTATCCTGAATCAGGCAAGAATAATCCATGGCTGGGGTGGCAGTTCATCACAGGGAACACTCACCACATCCAGTCTCACCTATTTGGGGCAATTCTTTGGAATGTGGAAGGAACGCCAGACAGCCTGATGAAAAACCCAAAAAGACGTGAATAAAATGTCCTTCCGTGTGAAAAAGCCAAATAGACTTGGGAATAATGTCCAAACTCCAAACTGATAGTGGCGGGCCTACCTTTCAAACCTCAGACCCTGGAGCCGCTCCACCCACCGTGACAGCAGTGATACTGCTTCTATCTATTTTTTTTCTTTTTTTAAACTGGGAGACTTTCTCACATTATGCAAATGTCATAAATTATATAAGTAAATCTAGTTGTTACATATATTTTAATTTACTGTAATTATATACAAATCTTGATTTACGAAGTGCCAGTTTATATTCTGTATGGTTTCAGTCAATGACCAATACAATAGAACAAAGCTATTTAAAAAAAGTCATTCTGAAATATACGGCTGTGGCGTTGTTAACAAGAATTGTGCTTTCTTTGTAGACTAATATATTAAAGTTCACATTTATTTTTCTGTACAATAACATGATTGGATGAATGGATTGTGTAAAAGCTAATTTTTAATATTGCATTGAGACTAAACATTTTTAATTGGTTAATTTTAATAGAAGAAAGTAGATTCTTTCCGTTTGAAGGATAAAAGACAAATATATTTTTAGCTGATGAATCAGTTAATAAGGCTGCAATGTGCTCATAAAAACAAAATGTATAAATCCGATATATAGAGTACTGTATGTTTCTCATTCCATGTCATTAATGATACTCGAGTCTAAATCTACCGCTAACAGACAGATCACTTTTCATTACACTAAGTTCTTCTCAGTTATCTTTTTGTGATGTGGTTCCATAGAAAAAAATCCATGAACATCACGTGAAATTGATATAACATAGGCATTCAATGCACAGAAATCTCATTCTGGAACCTTCACCAAATGCATTTTATATTCGTGTTTACTGGAAGCTAGGCAGTGGTAAATGGTACTGAAACCTGAGGCGCACTGCTGCAGAGCGCAGGCTACACGGCAGAAGGATCAATCAGAGAGCTGCTCTCATTTTTAATTGTCTTTGTTTTTCCTTAGCTGTTTCTTTATCAATATCTTTGCTAGTGCACTGGCCTTACATTGCTATAAAAAAGGAGTAGCTTGTTAAGGCATTAACATTTTCACTTCACTTCTGTCTCATTTTATAATTTAATAAACTGTGCTGTGTTGTTCCTTGCACTTCTCTGCATAGGTTGTTCCTGTAATAGAAAGACTTTGTTTTCCAATCAGTTCCACACTTAAGCAAGCAAGAGCAAGATACCTTTATTGTCACTGTACAGTACAATGTTATATCGTTTGGAGCAAGCATGTAGATGTCTTAGTTAAAAGTATATAAGAGTAGACAATAACCTCAGTAAACATCTAACTATGAGAAGCACAGTTGCTATCTGTACTAACCCCTACTCTCTCTTCTGTTTCCTTTTCCGGTGTCCTTTTGGATCTACTCAAAGTACCATGATGTTCCAACAATGATGGATGGATTAAAAGCCAGAAGTCTGTATGACCATCAGCATCAAGTGATTCTGTGAGAACCCTAACTACAAAGAGGACTATTTTATTTATGTTAGGTAGAATGCCCAGAGGGGACTGGGTGGTCTCGTGGCCTGGAACCCCTACAGATTTTATTTTTTTTCTCCAGCTTTCTGGAGTTTTTTTTTTGTTTTTTCTGTCCACACTGGCCATCGGACCTTAACTCCTTTTCTATGTTAACTAATGTTGTCTTATTCTAATTTCTTATTTTGTCTGTTATTTTTTCTTTTCCTCTTTTCCTCATACTTTTTGTATGAAAACGTGCTATATAAATAAATGTTGTTGTTGTTGTTGTTGTTGTTGTTAACAGTTCCAAATATACACAGAGTTAAAGTAAAGGTAAACATGTAAGCATAAATAGTGAAATTATAAATGAAGTCACAAGTAAATAACTGCCTAATCTACCATAACAAGACAAAGA
Organism: Erpetoichthys calabaricus; assembly: GCF_900747795.2. Taxonomy (NCBI): domain Eukaryota; kingdom Metazoa; phylum Chordata; class Cladistia; order Polypteriformes; family Polypteridae; genus Erpetoichthys; species Erpetoichthys calabaricus. Next base: position 202,847,328 of record NC_041398.2, read on the forward strand.
CTTGAGGAGAACTAAACTGTTAAGCAGGTTGTTGAGAAGCATAGTTTTATTACATAATAAACAGTGTGCATATACAGTATAGACTGTATAAAATGAGTGTAAATACATATCACATTCAGTGTATATAATCTATATATATAATTCACTAAGCCGGGAGACAAGTAGCCACCCATGGTAAGCACGCCGGAAGGGGCGTGGATTCACTAAGCCGCCGACAAGTAAGACGCTCATGGCGCACGCAGGAAGGAGCCACGCCCACCAACTCTAAGACCATTGGATACGACGACAACTCGCAGAGCCACGGCCACCAACTAGGACGCGACGCCTCGGAAAACATGCCGTCATTTCTGTTTGTCTGTGCCACAGTCCACATGCAGCTCTGAGCCACGTTGACTTTTCATTAGTCAACCTCAGTGGAACCTTGGTTCACACAGAGGCAGCGCCAGAGAGAGACAGAGGCACACACAGGCAGCCCGAGAGAGAGCCACGCACACACAGGCAGCGCAACAGGGAGACAGAGGGACACACACAGGCAGCGCGACAGAGAGAGCCGCGCAATCCTTTAAAACTGAGGTTAAAACACAATGAAGCAGTCTTTAAAAACCAATAAACCCTGTGCCTCTTTTTCATTAGCGTCTCACCTGCTTCACCGCCCTGCAACAGTCGAGACGCTTTCTCAGCAGCTGACCTTCTCTGTGCCTGACTCCACTACTGTCAGTCGCCTGATTAAAAATGGTGAACTCCTGCAATGTTACTATCTTGGTTGGCTTTTAAATAAAGTTCGGATTTGTTCAAATTATCCTTTTTTTCCCCCTGTGCTTAAAACTCATTTAAAAAAAAAGTGTTTATACAACTGCTGCAATGTTACAGAGAGAGAAGGCTCGCGTGCTTCTGAGAGACAGAGGGGGAGGGAGCTCGCGTGCTGCTGAGAGAGAGCCTGCGCGTGCATCTGTGCAAAGACAATTTCCTGTTAGATTTGTCTTTGCAATGACAATTAATAAGGCACAGGGCCAAACTTTCAAAAAGATGTGAATGTATCTGCCAAAACCAGTTTTCAGTCACGGACAGTTGTATGTTGCTCTCTCCAGAGTTCCATCTTTTCATTCACTTACTGGTATGCCTGCAGGAACACGTGCAGCGAGCGAGAGAGAGCGAGCGACACACACGCATACAGGTGCGCGAGAGGGAGAGCGCTGGACGCATAAGAATAATAATACTTCATTACATTGATTGATTGGTGTTTTCAGTATTCAAAGCGCTATCCACACAGGGAGAAACCGGGAAGCGAACCCAAAATCTTCCACAGTCTCCTTACTGCAAAACAGCAGCACTACCATTGCACTACAAGGCAGTTAAAGAATGCACCGGCCTCGATTTTGTTTTCACTTCTGTTTACAGCGATCGCATCGTAGCGTGCATTGTTGCAATGTTACTTTTCTTGGTGGCTTATTACATTACGGATGTTTCACATGTTAATTTTTTTCCCTGTGCTTAAAAGACATTAAAAAAGTGTTTCTCAACTGTGACTCCGGAACAACTCAGTACGCAAGCTATATTAAGTGTCAACAACGAAGACTCGCTACACCTTAATGAACAAGTGCTGAAACGTATCCCTACCGACGAAGTAACTTTCACCAGCGTGGCCTCCATCATCACAGACGATCCCGCTTTCAGTCACGGACAATTGTATGTTGCTCTCTCCAGAGGTCCATCTTTTCATTCACTCACAGTGGTATCCACAAACCCACCCCATTTGGACAACTGTGTCGTTCAGCAAGTGTTCACCCATTAATACATAATTATGCGGCGTATGTTACGCCGCGGGTTGGCTAGTTGTATATATTACATGTTGCATGCTATCTATATACTAGGGGGCTCCGCCCCCTGCTCGCTTCGCTCGCCAACCCCTGGTTTTGGGAATGACAAAGAGCGTGATGTATGAATGAGATATAGAATAGTGTGACGGTGTAGATGATGCAAATAGAAAGCAAACAATAAAGTGTGTGGCACAGTGTAAAGGTTTATTTGAAAATTTCTTTGTACACGCCGTTTAAGTGTAAAAGGTAATTCCAGCTCAGAACTTGTAAGGTCATTTAAGATGGTTATTGTTGTGATCAGAGTCAAGTTTGTCAGAGCTTAGAAAGAGTTGTGTCTCTCCAGGAAGTAATGGAATGACTTGGGTATTAATGTTTTCCACATTAATATTTTTTGGACATAATATAGTGCGTTGTGTTAAAAGGGGAATTTGGTCTAATGAGATTGCTGTTCCAAATGTCTCTGTAACTAAGTCGTCACAGATAAAGGCTTGAGGAATTGTAATAATATGTGGGTGAAGTCCATCTGTATTGGTGAGTGTACCATCTCTCAGTTGTAATAAGCAATTGTTATGATCTGGTTCTGGACATCGTATCTTTTTTACTAACTGTATCTTTTGAAAGCAATGCCAATTGTCTGCGTATTTTAAGGTGCACTGAACAATAGCTGAGTGCATGGAATCTGGAAGAATAGCTAATCACTGTCTAAAATCTCCTCCTCATAAAAGTACCTTTCCTCCAAATCGAATATTATTATTCATAAACGTTTGTAGAAGTTTATGAATGGTGTTGAGTAAGTGACTTCATGCCATTGTACATTCATCAATAATTAACATTTTTTCAAGATGGATGTCACGTGCAGTGCCACCGTTAATGTTCATAGTGGATACCGATTTGTAGGATCTAATGTAGTTGATAAAGATTTCACTTTCAGGTACATCGTCAGTTATAAGCTTCTGTAGATATTCAGTATATGAATGTAAAGAAGGCAGTCCAATTTGACCCTTTTGACAACAACGTGTAAATGTATAACTTGTATTGCCAGTTGTTTCTTCAGGGAAGTGAACTGAATGACAATGATTGCAAATGACATTCATTAATCCGAATGAATTTTCCTGGTGTATGTTTTGCTTGTGCCGTTTGAGAGGCGCGTTGTTGCATGTGTAGTATTTGGGACGTGTTGTTTTGGAGCTGTAATCGATTTGCCTGTGCTGTGTGAGAAGCCCGTTGTAGCCTTCGCTGCCGTTAACGTATGTCTGAGACGGGAGGTGTTTCGTTTTGAATCCGTGCCTGTTGCGATGCAGCACTTTGATTGATAGATTGTGTCATGTGGATCTAGGATGTAGATTTGTGCATATTTGCGTTGTTGATTTGTTTCAGGGTGCACTGTTCCAATGCGATGCAGTATTTGTGCACATATGCGAAAGCAGTATGGGCCATTGCCTTTTGGTGGCCTGATATTTACTCCGGTATATGCAAAAGCAAATGAACTATTGTAGGATCTAATGCAGTTCATAAAGTTTTTACTTTTAGGTACATCGTTAGTTAGAAGCTTTAGTTGAGCTTTGCGTTTTTGGAGTCGAGACATTTTTTCTTTTAGAAATATGGATAAGTAATAAGGAGTATTGCACTCACTGTTAATATGGAGCCTTTTCTGCGGTTGAACGGTTAATAGTGCCTTATTGTAATGAGATCCACCTATGCTGCATAGCCGTCTATTTTGTTGTTTCTTTCGTGTTCGTGTGTTTGTTCCTGTTATCATTTCCTTTACTTTTTGCTACCCGTGTCCGTGTATTCATGACTTGTTTCTTTCTCAGCATGCGAAATATGGATAAGTAATAAGGAGGATCGCAGTCACTGTTAATATGTTTCCTTTTCTGCAGTTGAACGGTTAATAGTGCCTTATTGTAAGGAGATCCACCTATGCTGACACCTATGCTGTCTAGTGTGAAGGTGTTGATGTTCACTTTAGAATATGTGGCTTTGGGTGTCACTTCTTATGGATGTGTGTGTGTGTGTGTGTGGGGGGGGGGGGGGCTGGGTGGGGGTGTTGAGGATTGTTGTCGCGCGAGCGTCTTCTTTTTTTTTGTGTTCCTGTGTCTTGTTGAATCCCCCTCTTTGTGTGTGTCCCGTACCTTGCTTGTAGGGTCTGTGGGGTGGTTTTGTGTTGTTTTTTTTGTGTTCCATGGGCTTGTTGAATCCCCCTCTTGGTGTGTGTCCCGTCCGGTGCCTGTGTGTGGTGGTGCCTTGCTGTTGTGCGCGAGCCTCTTTTTTTTTTTTTTGGGTCTAGTTTCGTGTGCAATGTGTTTCGTGCTTTGCTTGCATTTGAATACTTTTTTATGTGCCTTTTCTTTTTTTCGGTGCTCTTTGCGCCTCATTTCTCCATTTTTCCTGTGCTCACTCCTTTTTTATGTGGTCTTGTCCGCCTCTCGCGGCCCCTCATCCACCTCTCTCGCCCTCTTTTGTCCGCCTTTCTCGGCTCCTCAGCCGACTCTCGCGGACTCTTTTTGCGCCTGCGCAGTACGTCTTTTTGCAGCTACGGCCCATTGCCGGATGTGCCTGCGTCCATCATCCGGTTTAGCATTCTCGGTTAGTAATATGGATTTTTTTTGATAATGTATTTTTATCAAATGTTCACGTGCAAGTAAGAGTTGTATTGTATTACTGTACGTGCACATGACAATAAACTTGACTTTGCTAAACCAGAATCTTTACCAAAACATTTTAATAGAAAGTATAATATTATAGCAATGGTAACACTTTAGGTTCCGCAAAAATGCATCTATTACTCATTTACTCTTATGTAACAAGACCTTCAAAATGCTTCTTTTGGTGTTCATAACACATGTAAAGCATCAGTAAAGTGGTTATTCATCTGTGCAATGCGGCCTACTTAAATAGCTTCACTTTGGAATGCACAGAAGTGACTTAAGTGAGACATAAGTCTCTTGACATTGCATACTTCACCATACCAAGGCTTGTGAATCCTTCATATTCCTCATTAATTTTACCAGCATACCAAATGCCACACTGCACTGGTATGAATAACCACTTTACTGATGCAGTAAAATTCCAGTTATTTGCCATGATACAGTATCATCCATGGGACGACACAGTGGTGCAATAGTAGCACTGCTGTCTCGCAGTAACAAGATGAGAGCTCACACCCCAGGTCCTCCCTTGAGTGTAGCTTGCATGTTCTCCCCATGTCTGTATGGGTTCCCTCTGGTTGTTCTGGCGTCCACCCACAGTTCAAAGATATGCAGGTTAGATGGACTGACAACACTAAACTGGCTCTAGAGTGTTTGTGGGTGGCTGTGTGTGTCTGTTCACCCTGTGATGGACTGGCGCCCCATCCAGGGGTTGTTCCTGCATTATGCCCTATGGATGCTGGGATAGGCAACCTGACTCAGGATTAAACAGGCTTAGAAAATTATATAGTATGGTACTATAAATTAATTCTGATTGACTCACTTTTATTAATTAACTTTTTGATAGCTGAATCTTGTATTTCTATCCACTAGTATGTGCTGATTTTTATACTACTACTTATCAAGATTTGAAAGCATATGCTTTCTATATGTATACAGTACTCATTTAATTTGGTCTAGGAGATTCTTTAATCAAAAGTGTGATGTTAACAAATGTAACAGTTGCCTATTAGGTCTGCCTGATGTGAGAAATGCAACTTTGTTTTTTATAAATAGTGTATTGTAGATGAGTAGGGGGCACCAGAAAGAAATCTACAAGTCATGTGGCTAGAGAGGAAGAGGTTAAAGGAGAAGAAAAGGGACAGGGTTCACTTAAGGCTCTTCTAATCAGGGTGGAGTCTCCTAAAGAACATTCCAAACACGCATTGAATAGTCCATGGACTAAAGGAGGTGTGGAAAAGGTGGCAGGTTTTGAAAGGGAACCTGCCAAGATTGCCAAGTTTCAACCTTTAGTCAATAAAGGATCTCACAAAATCACTGCAGGGTCACATAGCGGACAGTATTTAACTTTTAACCTTTGCTATTTTTTGGCTGTCCTTACAGTCTATTATCTGAATGTATAAAGGATTTGTGGGTCTTACTCTGAAGTGAAGACTGGTCTTGGAAAGGTTAAGCTCTTCCCTCCTGTGCCACTTAGATCTGATTAAAAGTTTGGTAGTAAAACATAAAAGAATGAAATGAGGGCTAAGAATATTTCCTAGAGCAGCACACAATATTTCATGGCTTGTTAGCCGTTACCTGTTTATTAATAGAGTATTCCATATCGTGGGCCTTATTCTGAAGTGAAGAATTAATTTTCACTAACGAAGAACAAATTACTCCTATGACTGTAACTGTGATAAGCTGGGATGGAAATGAGTTGATGGATGAGAGAACACATTAGTACGACAGCAGCTAATAATGAAACGTTTATTTCTAATATCACAGTAAGTTCGAAAGTAAGTAAAATTTCTGGACGTGAAATTACCCCTGAAAAAATATGAATGTTTTAATACTATATTGAAAAGCTTGTAAAGTTGGTGAAAATATAAAAAAATCACCATCTTCCAGCTTGCATGAGGACAAATGATGAATCAATCAATCAATTAATGGATCAATGGGACTGTTTTGACATTCTGCATTAAGAAGTGACTAATTGCCTAAATGCTTTTTAAAACATATTTGAGGGATCAATAATACAGCAACTGCATTTTGAATAGCCATATGAACAAAATGAGAAGAGGGGGGGAAGGAGAGGGAGGAAATGGAAAGCAGTAACCAGGGAATTGAGCACAGTGGTGCAGTATGTGCACATTTATTTTATGTGTCCTCCTTTTTTTACAGTCTTGCTCCTTGAAATGGCTAGATAAATGGTTCAAGTGATGAATTAGGGGATTATTCCCTTTAGGACCCTGCTACTCCTGGTACCTGACCAATCCGATGGCAAATACAGACTTAACACATTACTTGCATTGTGGACTCCACGAACTTGTGAAATCTTTTTATTGCACACGAGGTTTATCATGTTGAGAAACCACCCACAGAAACGAGCAACTCTATTTCATAAAATAAAGTTAATTTAGTACTAGGAATCAAGAAATATATGAATACTGCTCCAAGTAGTGTCGGAGGACCAGAAATCTAATACCAGTGCAGGCATTTTAGATCGTGTGATTTTCAGACGTCTGGAAACATCTCCCAGAGCAATCCCAAAGAGAAAGGCCTCTTAAGTATCCCCTAAAAGCTTGACTGGCTCAGTATCTCCTTACGTCTCCATCTCATCCACAGTATAGTGTACTAAAGGTGGAATATGCCAAAAAAAAATCTTGTGGCTCTGAATCAATCTCCTTATCCTCTGGACCACATGGTCTGCTAAACGTGTGTTCTTAAAATGTGGTAGATAACAGTGACAGTCTGCTAAAAACATTTATGTGATGTGATGTCACAGTGTGAACACATCCTACCGCCATCCCCCCTGCCAGCAGGCACTATGCAAACAACGATAAAAAAAAAAGGACTTTGTTTCTCTTCAGCTGTCAAATAAGTTTGAAAGTAGCAACTTGGGAATTAAAACGCTTACTTAGCATAAGTCTGTTGAAAGAAAGTTTGTCACACAGAAGCATACCAGACATCCATCACTGGGATATTTATTCCAGAGTGAAGTTAAGCAAACAAAGGGGGCCACTTTGCTTCATGCACAAGGCACGTTTCGGCTTCCACATACCTCTTCAAGTTTATTTTGGTCATAAATCAAAAGTGTCCGGCAAATAAACTTGTATTACGCAGGTTTTTAGGTGGACATAAAAAAAAATTTGGTGTCAGAAAGTCAGCTATTAGCATTTAATTTGCTGGTTAAAGGTTGTATTTAATAATAGAAGCTAACAACTTTGTTAAATGATTACATTCAATACTTGTAGTAAAGAAGTTACATATTTTGGAGGATCAGCCTAGTAGATAAATTAATATTATACATAGTTTTGTTGACAGAAAAGCAGGTATTATAAAAAAGAATTCATGATTCAGTCCTCAAATTTATTTTTTATAATTACTGGCCAAGTGTTAACATAAGTAGTAATTTCTATTAACCTTGTTATTGAATAGCTGCATTCGAGTAAATAAAGTAAATACGTTATTTATTTAGGAGAATCAGTATAACAAAATAAGAGTTTAATCCTTCCATATTCCAAACTATCCACATGTTTCATAATAACACTACACATTTATCAGTGTCCACAGGCTGGACTACCAAGAGAACCAACCCACAGACAATGCATCATGACTAGAGATAGACAATACTCTGCGACTGGTTGGTGACATATGGTGCACTCTGACACAGCTGCTAGGGAAAGGTGGTCTTTGCTTCTGCAATTGGTGCTCAGTGAGCTGTGAATGTGGCAGCTATGAGGACCTTGCAACATGTCAGGCTATATACTCCATGGTGACAGATGGCACCAAGGATATGCAGTGGAGTTTATTCAGTAAAAGAAAGCATCTGAGAAACATTGTAGGATCTTCATATCGAAACATGGGTGTAGCAGTGCAGAATGCACTTGCCAAATGGGAGCTTTTTACTGTGGGAAAAACTTCTCCTTACTGGAGGTTAAAATTTGTTTAGTGACTTATTCCCGACGATTAGGTGATCTCATGGATAAATGCTCCTGTGTGTTTGATATACTTGCTTACATTATATGTTTTAGCTATTTTAAGTATTGTGTGTGTGTGCATGTGTGTGTGTGAAATGCTACAAGTGTTTGTAATTTTAAGAGTGCATTGAGATACTGTCCTTTTTGGTATAAAAAAACACACTCTGATGTGTCAGAGGCTGGTTGTTGTGAACACTTGGAAGGTTGTAAAGATTTCTGTTAAATGGGAAATATCAGGAATTGGAAGGCATTGCTTGGGCAGGGCACATATGTGGTCAGGGGACAGGCGAAGTTTAAAAACCAAAGGAGACAAACTACCTAAGAGACCAAAACAGTCAAAGACTAAGTCAGTATGAAACCAGAATTGCTAACACTACCTTGGGTTTCTTTCCCTTTTGCTCACATTAACATGCTGTTTTATCTTATTACCAGTAATGGCGCACTGCACAATAACGTGCAGTAAATACACTTGACTTTGAGCATTCATAGTTTTCTTCCTCTTTCTCTGTTCATTTAGCATTTGTTTGCTCAGAGGTTGATGTGCTTGCTGCTTCCTGAGCAGCTCTTCTTTTCTCCACCCTAGCGGCCCTCTTCTTCTCTTCTTTCGTCAGCATCTTTTCTCGTTAAAACTGATTAAGTCAGTGTTTGTGTTGCAATTACTTAGTACGTTTTCCATAATTTTTCACTTATGCTGGCACTTAAGTCATCAATCTGCCTCAAGAATGACTTAAGATATGAAGAGGTGGGGGAAATGACGGTGAAGGTGGTAGGGAATGAGAATGGCGCCCGTATGCTTGTGCCACACGGCCGGCCTGGTGGCCACTGCCAAGAGTTGATTCTACAATAAAATAAAATAAAAATAAAAAGAGGAATAAACTTGGAGGTCAATCATCACCCTGAAAACTGATAGTAGAGGTCACGTAGTACAGTATATGTGTACCAAATTTCAGGTCAATAGTTCAAACGGTTTGCGAGCTACAGGTGACTTAAAATCCTGGACAGACAAACGAACAGCCATGGTAATGTATTATATAAGAAGATTAGATTAGCTGTGACATACACCAAACATGAAAGGTACCACTTAACCTCTTAAGTTTTTGTCTAAATGGGAGATATGAAGTAATGCCAAAACCAAGTATATAACTGTTACTGGTAATCTCTTTCCTTACCCACTGTCTTCAGTGTCTTTCAGTCTCTGGACCGCTATGACAGGCTTTTTGCTAATGGGGGCTGTCTTTACTTTCAAACCTATATTTCAGTCAGGTTTAGCACCAGTAATGGACTTGATGTGTACAGTCTAAACCTTCTGGCCTCCTAGCAGCAATTAGACAGAAAGACTGTCTTTATGTTTTCACTTACAAACTATATTTATTTGCATCAAATCCATCCATCCATCAATCCATTATCCATCCCGCTATATCTTAACTACAGGGTCATGGGGGTCTGCTGGAGCCAATCCCAGCCAACACAGGGCACAAGGCAGGAAACAAACCCCGGGCAGGGTGCCAGCCCACCACAGGTGCATCAAATCCAACACTAGCAAATAAAAAGTCACACACAGAATCATACACCTTGGTGGGTTTAAGCTTCATGCAGTCCCATTAGCAACAACAAGGCGCTGATGAATATTCCTAGGACAGTGGTGGTGAACTCCAGGCCTCGAGTGCCGCAGTGGCTGCAGGTTTTCATTCTTACCATCTTCTTAATTAGTGACCAGTTTTTGCTGCTGATTACTTCTTTTAATTAACTTGACTCAGGCCCCATAGTTGTTTCTTTTTCTTTAATTAGCAGTCAAACAATAATGAGACACAAAACAAGCCGCCACATGACCAGCTCTCCTGTGCCCATTACACAATATCTGAAATTAAAGAGAGGTGATGATCTTGGTAAGGTTGATCTCTCAGGCCACCAAAACATTTTGACGGTGCTCATAGAAAGAACAGAAAAACAACAGTTTTTGAAATGTGTGCTATGGCAGAATGAGAGCAGCAACAAGCCATGGAATTAAATAACGGGTTTAATTAACAGCAAAAATTGGCTTCTCATTAAGAAAGTGACTGGAGTGAAATTGGTTGGAGTTTGAAGCCCCAATTTAGCTGGTCATCTGTTGGCTTGTTTCACATCTCATTTCTTCTTGGCTGTCATTTAATGAAGAAAGGAATCAATTCTGAGGGCTGAACTCTTCTAACAGGGCTATTAAAGTGATGGGGAAAAAGTTAATTAGCAGTGAAAACTGGTCACGGATTAGGAAAAGGGTTAGAATGAAAACCTGCAGCCACTGCGGCCCTCCAGGCCTGGAGTTTGCCACCCCTGTCCTAGGTGGTACTTTTTCCTTAGTTGAATATTATGTCTTCTCCATCAAAAACAAAGTGACATTTTTTCCAAGGAAGAGAGAGACGGGGTCCACTAAAAGTATCCGTTTTTTTTTAAAAGTCAGCAGCTCCTCCTCCATTCTTACCCAATGAACATATAAAAAAGAAAAACAGGGTTACTTAGCCAAAGGTTCTGGTCAGTGCTAAAAGGGGGTGTTAACATTTCACAAATTTTGCAAAGCATATGAAAGAAACAGCTCATAAACAGCAAACTCATTCCATAAACAGCTCCAGGTTAGTTCGATTGGACTCCAATGTCATAAGTTATTTAAATACGGAAATCACTCTGCAATCCCGTTTCACATTACAACTCTCCCAGCATACACTTACTTCTGTTCAGCTTGACCAGACTCAGGCAAAAGCCCCATCACTTGACATCTGTCAGCTAAAAAGTTTAGAGAATCCCCAATACACATGCAGTTTGCTTTTGATACAGCACTTGGATAACATGCATGATCACAGCCAAGCAGAGATAGTCACAAAATGGTTGGCCACTACTTAAAAAACTAGATTATGCATTGATGCCACCTTAGTAATGATAAAATCATTAAACAATAGGAAATACGTTAATAAATTTTCCAAAAATGAAACAAATTCACTCCAGGAAAGCCACATCATGGCTTCATGCCACTGATAAGCTGCAAGGACAATCTGCACCCTGAGATAATCGGATTTGCTGTGCTTGCACACATCTGACAGGCCACTGCACTGAGCCAACATCCAGTTAAGAAAACAACTGTTTAGCCAGTCACAGCATTTTTAAAACAATCTCCTATCCAGTCATATGTATTCTAAACAACTTTCTAAGGTATGTTAATGGAGGCTGTGCCTGACTCAAGCAAATACATTTTTGGCCCCTGCATAGTCTAGGATGAACTGCTGTAAGTCGAACGTGCAACCTGAGCTGTGCCCATGGCAAGAGCCTCCACTTCTCTGTGTAGGTGCAATGCGCCTTCAAAATCCAAATGAATAAGGATTGCTACAGCTTGCCAATGGGCTTCCCTTAGTTGCAGCCTTTATCAGTAAATCTGCTTTTTCATTAACCTTTAGTGTCGTATCCTTCATTAGTAATCTGGGGTGGATGCCATTGCAGGCTTAACTTACATTCCTTTTCTTAAGGAGTTGCAAGATCTGGGGAACCTCCTGCACCTAATGGGTACATTTGACAGCATAGAGCATGTTAACAGAGAAAAATATTTTAAAAGCGGGATATTGGACATAGCCTAAAGCATTTAATTTATTGTGGACCTACAGCAGCTGTGTCTTGTCAAGCCAAAAATTTGAAAGACAAGTCTGATTTTAAGAAAAATAAAGTGATAGAGAAATATACAAGCAGTTATGGGTGAATCCATTTCACATTTAATATCATTCAATCTAACAGCATAGTGGATGAAGGGTTAGACTCACTTATAACATGTGCACTTTGCTTTTATTTATCAAAAGTACCCACTAGAAAAGCTCTATTATAAAGAATTTACCTGAATCCCTCTCTGCAGAGGTATTTTTAACTCTCTTTAAGCAGGTATTTTGAAAACATTTTGGTATGTCAAATGCCTTCATGCCTTTCCTAAACTATCAGTAAGACTCAATGGTTCCCTTTCAGTTCAGTACCAGGGCACCTCAGGGCACTGCCCTGGCCCACTTTGTCTTTGGTGTATTCTAACAATTCTTTAAATCTTGCCCCCTCATCATGGTTTGTGTGGAATTTGCACATTCTCATTTTGTCTGCATGGGTTTTTCTCCTAAATCCCAAACATATATAATTTGCTACCAAAGTGGGATTCCGCTCATGTGACACTAGGATGGATGGCACTCAGCATCTTATATGAAACACTTTGCCTCCCTCAAGACATTTCTAACACTTTTCAATAAATTACCTATTAACAGTAGATAATGTATGTTGGATGCAGAGTTAAAGTTAAAAATGTATAAATTATTACCCACAAAACTAAGGAATTGGTGAGCTTTAATTAAAATAAAATGACCATAACTTCCATTCTTGTCCAGGGTATTGTAATGGGAATTGTATGGTCTTTTTATTGCTTGACAAATATCTGGACAAAAACATGGATATGAGTAAAATATCCGAATCCTGCAGTAAATGTCCTTTTTTATAAGCAGTTGTCATTGCCAGCTTATTATCACAATGTTTACTGCTTCTATGCATCATCAGAGGACTTGCTTCATATCACCGCCCAGCTATTATCAGTGTGAATATATTCTCTCTGTTTCTCTGTGGGTTCTTCTCCAGGTACTCTGGTTTTCCTTCCACATCCCAAAAGTGTGAAGATTGGGTTAATTAAGGACTTGAAATATTCCCTAGAGTAGTGTGGATGTGGTCTGTGATAAACTGATTTGACATCCAGGGTTAGCATCTAATCTACACAAGAATGTGTTTAAACGGGCTCATCTCAGAAATGATATTAAGCTTGTCAACATGATGTCACAGGTTCCATGACATATGCATCACATACTTAGCAAACATGACATGGTGGTGCCCATTAAAACCAGTGTAGCAAAATGGTCCACTCAAACAAAAAAATAGTAACCAAATGGCATCACTAAATAGATAGATAGATAGATACTTTATTAATCCCAATGGGAAATTCACACAATAACAATAACTTAATTACAAAAACAACAAAACATATGACAATTAATCCGAGGGATCAAGCACTGAGGTCCTAATGCATTATATTAAATTGTAAATCATTTACTTAGTCAATAAAGATAAAAAAAAACCCAAAATGATTACATTTTAAAAGCATTTCACCAGAGTTTCTACAGAAATAAGAGGTCACATTACAACAAAGTGTAAAAATACACATTAAACTAGTGACAGAAAAAGACTGAAAGAGGTAGGCTGCTTCCACATATTTTTGTTTTTTTTTTGAGATGTTCAGTATCTTACATGTCTGGCATTTTACAGGTAAAGTGTAACAACCTCACTGACGTTCGAATGGCAGCAATTTAAACAGCTTTGTTGGAGTGAACTCCGGACCTGGCCTTGCCAAATCATACTTTCTCTTCAATTTCTCAGCTGCCCTGCACTCAAGTTCCCCGGTTGATGGACAAAAAACGGATAAGTAAGTCAAAAATAAAGGTTGGAGTGTGTAACTTGCCACCATCTGGCTGTTACAAAGGAAGACAGAAGTTTAGTTTAGATTAGTTTCATTAGTCATGGCATCGGAGTATGATGACTTGTTGCACTTTGATTAGCATGTGCAAGTAAGAATGTTATTGTACTCTGTACATTTGACAGTAATGACTACATGAACCTATAAATCTGTTATAAAATGTTCAAAAATGTAAACAAATTAGACAAAAGTCAAATGCATTTCTAATACAAGACACAACTAGTGCCATCATTAATTAAGCTGTACCACAGTATTAATGAATAGTCCAAGAAAGACTCTAGCAGAGTCCACATACTTTAAATAATCTTGACCCCTCTGCTTTTGAAAATTTTAAACCAATTTCTAACCTGCCTTTCTTAAGTAAAATGCTAAAGAAGGCAGTCATTATGCAGCTAAATGACCACCTCAATAAACAGGCTATTCTTGATAAGTTTCAGTCGGGTTTCAGAACAAATCACAGTACAGAAACTGCACTCATTAAAGTAGTAAATGACTTGCAGGTAAATGCAGATAGAGGCCGTCTATCTGTTCTCATCCTCTTAGATCTGAGTACTGTATTTGATACCATTGATCACAATATTCTTAGAAATTGCCTTAGTCAGTGGGTGGGCCTCTCTGGCAGTGTCCTAAATTGGTTTGAGTCCTACCTGGCAGGTAGAAAATTCTTTGTTAGTTGTGGTAATTACACTTCAAAGACCCATGATATTCTAAATGATGTTCCACAAGGATTTATCCTGGGTCTGCTGCTTTTTTCGATGTACATGCTTCCATTAGGTCAGATTATCTCGGGGCATGACGTGAGCCACCACAGCTATATTGATGACACACAACTGTATTTATCAATAGCGCCTGATGATCCCGACTCTCTTGATTCACTGACACAATGTCTTATTTGTGTTTCTGAATGGATGAGTAGTAATTTTCTCAAACTAATTAAGGAGAAAACAGAAATGTTAGTGATTGACAAAAATGGATATAATGAGGTTATTAGAAATAAACTTGATGCATTAGGATTAAAAGTAAAGACAGAGGTAAAGAATTTAGGGGTAACTTTTGACTCTGACCTGAATTTTAAATCACATATTAATCAGATTACTAGGACAACATTTTTTCACTTAAGAAATACAGCAAAAGTTAGACCTTTTATAACATTGCAAGATGCTGAGAAATTAGTTCATGCTTTTGTTTACAGTCGGCAAGATTACTGTAATGCACTCAGGACTACCCAAAAAAGTCATCAATCGATTGCAACTAGTGCAGAATACAGCTGCTAGAATCTTAACTAGGAAAAGAAAATCCAAGCACATCTCTCCAGTTTTGATGTCACTACATTGGTTACCTGTGTTATTTAGAATTGACTTTAAAATCCTGCTTATGGTTTACAAACCTTAAATAATCTCGCTCCATCCTATTTCAGAATGTCTTTCACCTTAAACTCCAAATCGTAACCTCAGATCTTCAAATGAGTGTCTGCTTATTATTCCAAGAGCTAAACTTAAAAGAACTGGTGAGGCAGCCTTTTGCTGTTATGCACCTAAAATCTGGAATAGCCTGCCAATAGGAATTCACCAGGGTAATGCGGTGGTGCACTTTAAAAAAAATGCTAAAAACACATTACTTTAACAAGGCTTTCTCATAGCTTAATTTTAGTTTAATCCTGATGCTCTGTATATTCAATTAATTATCATTATCATTCATGGTGGATCCGAAAATCCATCCTAACCCCTACTTTCTCTGCTGTTCTTTTTTCGGTTTTCTGTGGTGGCGATCTGCACCACCACCACCTGATCAAAGCACCATGATGTCCCTACTTTGATGGATTAAAGGCCAGAAGTCCACATGACCGTCATCATCAAGTTCTTCCATGTGAATCATGAATACAATGATGACTGATTGAGGTCATTTATGTTAGGTAGGATGGCTAGAGGGGGCTGGGTGGTCTCGTGGCCTGGAACCCCTTATGGTCTCGGGGAATTGTTCATTTAAGATACAAGGTATATAACTAAATGAATTTTCTATAGAAGAATAATATATTTCACTGCTATTTTTACGATAGTTTGTGCTGAAATTAAATATTAATACTAATCCTCACCAATGCATTCACACACACACTAGAAGATGTGCATTTTGTCTTATTAACTTGCTGACTTAGATCTGTGGTACATTGCAGGAGAATTCTGAAGCAGCACCATTGAATCCCACAGATGTTACCCAGTAGTCTCAGATTCTCTCACACTCGTCCAGTCGAGGCAGATTTAGAGTCAACAGTTAAGCTAAAATCTTTGAAGAAGCAGAACATCTTGGGAGAACTCCAGCCGAGATGGGGAGAATGTTCACACTGCACACAGAAAGTCTTGGAGTTTATATGAAGCAACAACGGCAACCACTTCATCACCATAATCCATTACCTAAAACCAGCTAGTGCCAAAACCTTGAAAAATGCATAGGGCAATTTATTATTGAATAAACCTTTATATAAAAATGAGGTTGAGCGGTTACCACAAATGAAAAGGATCTGCACTGAGAGCACTCTAAATAAAGAATGCATGAGTTTCTAAGCTTGATGGCTAAAAGACAATCCTTTTGTATGCGCCTCTTACAATTTCCTGTTGAAAGTAGGTGATGGATTGCCTCTTTGAATTACATGCCTTCTTGCATTATGTTTTAAAAGTGCCAATTTGACTAATTACAGTTTTGGTAAAATGCAGCTAGAACAAATCCACTTCCGGATTAGTCATACTCCTTTTTTGTAGCTGCTTAAATTGTTGACTTTTCAAATAGCATGTTTTAATGTGATATCTATCTATCTGACCATTTTTTTGCCTAGTAATAAAGGTCAGTGTCACGGGGAGTGGGAGCAGCAAACAGCACAGGCAGAAAGTTAATTTGTTACATGTTTGAATGTTAGAACACAACGATCAACATATTTTAAACCTGCTAATGTCGTTTTCATTGTAAAGATGTATATTGAATTGTTAACAAAACATTTCCATTTTCAGTTTATGAAAACTAATTACAATTGTTACTTCAATTTATTTTTATATATGATCCTTCAAGGGTAGCTAAGAGTGCGATTAAGACTGCCAGATATAAAACAGCACAGGAAACTACAATTAATATCAGTATAATAAACCAAATTATCAGTGAACACAACATCCATCCATCCATTTTCCAACCCGCTGAATCCAAACACAGGGTCACGGGGGTCTGCTGGAGCCAATCCCAGCCAACACAGGGCACAAGGCAGGAAACAATCCTGGGCAGGGTGCCAACCCACCGCAGTGAACACAACAATAATAGATAAAGTTATCAGTTAATAATAACATTTGTATGAATATATAATTGAATGCTTTACAATAAAAAACAAAATCCAGTTATAAAAGAGAAAAAAGCAAAAATCCTTTCAGAGAAAACTAACCTTTGAAGCTGATGGCCCTTATATGAAGTTTAAAATCAATGCCTGCTGCCCAACCTCATATGGCATGCACGCTCAGTAGGAGCTATTCAAGCAATGGTCCCACATTACGATCGTGTTTCTTTGAAGAGCTGCTACTTGGTAGTTCACCTTCCGCTGCAGTTAATCTATGCTGGTGCCATTTGTCCAGTCTGTTGTGGCTCCAAAGCGGGAAATAGGTATACAGGTACAATCAATCCATATTAATTTAAGGGCTTTAACAGAATGAACTATTACAAGGCAGTTTTAAGAGCAAAATAGATTACAATGCAAAATAAGACTCATGAATAGAATAAAATAAAAGGTTGGTTGGAATAAATATGCAGAGAAGAGAAAAGTGCATTGAGGAGATCAATTGAAACTAGAGAAGATGTAGCACAATAATCCACGTCAGAGTTATTTTGGTAGAGTTAATGGTGGAAGACCAATTCTCAAGTGTGCCAGTGGAAATGTTTTTCTAGAGTTGTAATTAAAATGTTAAAGTGATAATATAGCCTCACAACAGGTTAATAAGAATCATATTGATGACCTGGACAGACCCTAGACGTGACATTAAATTTGACGTACATCAGTGCATTCATGTGTACAGTACCTATTTGTCCATTGCAGTTTCCTCATTCTTTCCTCAGGCTCGATATGGACCACCTGTATTAAACTTCAAATCCTGCTACACATTGTGTTCACAGTGCTGTTAAGTGGTCAGGTCCAGAGCTTGAAACCATTCCAGTGTGAATATGAATATATGCCAATGCTGTATTCTTCTTTGCCTTATCCACCTTCAAAAATCTCCTGCCCCACAGACACTGAACTGTTACTTCGTCATGATGCTGCTACAACCGAGCTTCACCGTGGGAATGATGATCTTAGAATAATATTTGGTTTATAATTGTGCCATTGTATATTATAGAACTGCAAAAGGTCAGCTTTGTTCTCATTAGACCACACACTCTTTCTTCAACTTGGACTCAGAGTGTCCTGCATGTCTATTGAGTTCTTAATCGAGATTTATAAAATTTGTGTCATTGTCAAAAGTGAACCCCATAAAGCCCAGGTATGTTAGTCACCACTTTCTCTTTTAGTGTTGCCATTTACTTATAGAAATCCACCTTATGTATTTTGTAGGAAGTCCTAATTTATGCACCAATAATGCCGTTGATGGTACTATGAAGGATTTCAGCTTGTTGGAAAAATCCTCCTGCTGGATTTGTTTTCTAATACTTTAATCCTAGATTTGCTCTGAATGTTTCTTTTCCTCTGTTTTATTTGCAGGAGTGGAATACCCCAGCATTGAGAATTGTTTGGAATTAACTTGAACACAAGAATAAGGTAATTCGTTGCACGACAGCTGTGTATACTGTAGTATTGGGGTGAATATTCATATAATCGTTTTTGTTTTATTTATTGTTATTTGAGATGGTTTTATTCAATTTTGTTTTCACTTTGTCCTTACAGAATTGTTTGATCAAAAAATGTAAATACAGTAGTGAGTACATTGTACAGTAATTTTAATATTAAAATGTGTTGTGTAGCCTATTTCTGTCTTTTAGCAGTTAAATGTGAAACTGAAGAAACAGCTGGTCATTTTCACTTCATTATAAGCATTTCTCAGATTTGGTATTCTTTTCAGCAGACACACATTGAAATCCACTGATACTCCCTAAGTGATTAGTGTGGGACTTTGTAGAGAATTTGATACCTCGTCCAATTGCTCTTTTATCTGTTTACTGGATCAAAACTTAGCAGTTTTCTGAGTCACAAAATATAACATCAGTGCCAAAGATGAAATACAGTATTGTGACAATGATAATTACAGCAACCGATGCTTACATAATCAATCACAGGTAAATGGCATTCTTGTCAAGCTAATTTACAATTTCTGAGCTTTAGGTGGTAGAGTAACAACCAACAGTGGCAGCAACATCTTTTATTGCGAGACTTTGTATTGCATGCCTGTTTATAAGTATATAGAGATTTTAATATTTCTTTCTTATTATAATAAAAATGTTCATGCTTATTGCTCAGAGTAGTGGAATAAGCAAACTAACTGTCAGAAATATGATAATCCAATACTTCAGAATTCAATTGAATGATTAATTTTTTGTTAATACTTTTATCATCCCTTAAACACATTTCACAAGCGCTTTTCTGTTTACTTGACCATTATATTAGTTTAGTCTGTGTGAATCAGTTAACAGTCAAATAGTTGTTTCTTGAGTTATATAAAACACTGCTTTTCGTCAGTGTCACATGGTAGCTTACAGTATAGTCAATGAGTAGGAGGGCATAATATTGTGTTTTTGTTGTTATTTCTTGTGTCAGATGAACAGTGGCACTACTGTACAACAGGAACAGCATCTAGAAATATTTCCAGTGTGGCTTTGTGGCTTAGGAGTTACTCATGTTTTGCAACCACAAGACTGAATATGTTTCTGAATATGGCTATTAAAATATGACCCTGGGCAAGGAAAATAACCTGCCTGTTCAATAATTATGACAACAAGTATGGACACTGTAGTGTTTACATAACATAAAGAGATGTTTCATGGTTTTCATCATGAAAAAATGTTATATAAAAGGCCACAGATGTCACAATGATAAATAATGTGCATATTTTTATTATTTCTTTGCCCTTGTTTAGTGTTTTGAGGTAAAATGCAATATCTGTAATGCTCAACATATACTTCATAATGTTTTGCAAAAAAAAAAAAAAAAAATAGGAGAGTTGGGATTGATGACAGACTGAATGGCCTATTCTCATTAAAATTGCTCTTATGTCCTAAGACATTTTTATTATTATAGGTTTTGTCAAGTTGCTTACAGCGAGCCTTTTGCATTGATGATAAAAGCCTACCTGATCTAAGAGATGCTGATCAATATAATAACTAATTATCACTGTTTTTAGGTATATCTATTGCATTTAAAAGGCTTTGGTTTACTTGTCATGCTTCAAATAAAAGATATAGCCACCCAAAAATATACTGTAATCAAACTATTCCTCTACTTTGTCATTCAATATTCATTGTAGTTACACATCTAGCCAATTTAATAATTCCTACACATTCCCAGATTGTCAAATTACTGGATCCACAGTAATAAAGAAAATAAACCAGTAAACATGGTTCCATATTTAGTTATATATTATTTCATAAAGATTGTGGAAGTTTAAGTGAAAATGGAAGTGTAATGGGCATTAATTCCAAAGGAACAAAAAAAACTGCAACATACCGAATATGTGTATACATAGTAAGTGAACACCATTCAAAAGTACATTGTAGGTATGGAGAAGAAGATTAAGAGGAGACATGATTGAAATCTTTAAAATTGTATGAAGGGAATTAGTACAGTAGATCGAGACTGCTACTTTAAAATGAGTTCATAAGAACATGGGGGAACATTTGGAACCTTGTTAACGGTATATTTCACACAAACCTTAGGAAGTTTTTCTTTACACAGAGAATCGTAGACACTTGGAATAAGCTTCCAATTTCTGTGGTAGATAGTAGGACTTTAGGGACTTTCAAAATTCAACTTGATGTTATTTCAGAAGAATTAAATGGACAGCAATGGTGAGCTTTGTTAGACTGAATGACCTGTTGTTGTCTAGATTGTTTGTAATGTTCTATATATATATAAATATATAGTAATACGACTCAAGAACATTGTGGTGATAAATGGGTAAATAAGAAACAGTCATCTTGTTGAGATGGGTCCATTCTTCTTCTTCTTTTACTTAAGTCTGCAAGACAGATGGGGTAGGTTAAGGAGGGCGGGAAATCGGAACTGACACCAGAGATGGAAGAGCCATCAGTCATCCTTTCTGCAGAAGGAGGAACAGAAAAGGCGTTAGGCAACTGAGCCCTGAGGTTATCTCTCATATATACTGTATATATATTGTATGTGCGTGCGTGTGTGTGTCTGTTTTTACAATTGGAGTACATACAAATCTGCTGTCACATGTTGAGTCATACACTAAATGAGAGCTGAACTGGTAATCTGTAGGTCACACTGTTTAATACAGATGAAATGCATGTTATCAATTTTGAGCACTACACTTGACATGTTGAATTTTGGCAAAATGTTACCAGTTAAGCACTTGCATGCTAGTGGTAAACTTTTGTACATTGCAAAAAAGAAATCCATAGTATCTTCTTATAAAGCTAATCCTTCTTATCCTTTAACTAAGCGTTAGAATGTTCACTTGCTATGATGGGACAACTATAGTAATGGTCATTGTGTCATGTTTAATCCTTTAATACAGTTTTTACATGTTGTTAGAGTGCCTTTGTATTCTCTGTGGAGATAAAGGCAAATGTTGATTTGACACTAACAGAAAAATTAGAAACATAATGTTTTTGCTATTAAACATGATGGCTATTACAGTTCAAGTTTTATTTTGGAGTTAACGTTCACCTATTTTTTCATCTTACAAATGCATGTTGATACAGCTTTAATTCAATATATACTGTATTATAGATGTTTTTTCCTTTCCTTGAACCTATAGTAACTCAAAGACATTCTCTAAAATGGCTCCGTCTGGGTTCACAGCTTGCCTTGTTACCTTACTATTCCCTTATTTTTAATGGAATCATTTGGAAATTGGGATACTTTAACACAATTTTATATTCACAGCCAGGTGACTGAATACAAAGACCCTGTTATAAATTATTTATTCCCAAACTGCACTGCTTTCCAGCAGTAGACACTTACAAGAATGTATGTTTAGGAATAATACCTTCAAGCTGAGAGCTGCATTTTAAAGAATAAGAGCAGTGTGTCCTAGTGACTAAGCAGCTCAGCTTGAAGTTGCAAGAATTAAACTGTGCAATGCCAACCATGTTTCAAAATTGTCCATGAAACATAAATTTACATTTACTTCTTAAGTAATATGACTGTGTTTGGCAGCTGAACTACAGCATATTCAACAATGGGTGTCCTTCTTGCATCCATAACCAGATCAAGACTGTGGCTGGTTGCAATTATCATTAAAGTGACAGCTTCACAAGTACCTGTCCCTGTCTGTGCACCTACAATACAAGCTCCTACCATAATGAAAATTGACATTACCTGAACAGTCCCTTTTTTATAATACCTTACGAAGCACATACAATGTCAAAACATTTCACAAAGCCATTTACAGTACAAAATAAATAAATACTGCACCACCCTTTTGTATGTATGACAGTACATTACAATCAGTAAGCATTAATAATTTACCTGTAAAAAAGCAAGCATATTAATGAGTGGCACCGATATGTCAAAGGTGATGCATTGAAGAAAAGCAATCAGGGCTACCTGGGCCAGCAACCTATTTTGCTCAGATTTCCACTTCAAAGAATGGGCGGTAAGGGAACGTAAATAAATGGCCTCTGCCGTGGTTCTGTAGCTGTCTTGTATTTGGCTACAGCACTGCAGTTCTGTCTCCGTTGATTTCAGGTTCTAGAATGAACACCCCTTCCTGGGAATTCATGGAATTTATAGGACCTCTCCTGGAAGGGCAGAGTCCCAGAAAGGGGCAGAAGTGATGTCACATGTTTTCTTGGCTTTGTCCCTCATAACTGTAGATGAAAAGAAAAGGAAGTTAGTTGCAGCGTCCCCTCTCGTCCAGGGGCGGAATCCAACACTTTGCAGGAGCTGTAAAGGTGACCCATCAATGCACATGTGTAACACTGTGTAAATAGTATTTTAGCAAACTGGGTGATACATTCTAAGAGAAAGAATAAGACTGAGAAGGTAGCATCTGCTCATACTGAATAAGAGTGCTAGCTTAAAATACAGGTTAGGAAACCAGACAAAAAAACTTAATCTATTCATTTGTGTGAACCAACATTCATGTTCTTAGTTTCATCCACCAGAATAAGACTTTACTCAGCAAGAAACCTGCTGTACCTTCCACATTAGTGAGCACTCACCCATATGGTGTTTCTCTCTCTGTCTCTCTAGAATGACACAGCTACAAATATGGCTAACAGGGAATCAAGGAATCTACTCCACAGTTCAACAGCACTTAAAAGATAGTTTAAACAGTGGAAATTTATAAATTATGTGAATTAATTTAATTAGCTGAATGCTTGACACAGACCAATTGACTAATGTTCGTTATATCAAAACATCATGGAATTCTCTTCCCAGACATTTTAGACATTTTAATTTGAATTATAATTTTTATTTAACCAATAAACCTGACACACAAATTATATTCTTTTGTGTAGACTTCAGTTAAAGAAATAATTCTTGTATTGTATGCTATTTTTAGTAAATACATCATATCACAAAGTCAGCCACTCCCTGCACATTAATCATTTGCTGATTTTCCAAGCTGCTATAAAATGGCATCATCTGTATTTAATTTTACAAATATGGTTTGCAGATCAGAGTTAATAACGTATGATAAACATTTCGTGTCAATTGAACAAGTCATAACTATGAACCCTAAGGATATTTTTCTTCATTGGAATAAAATAAAAGGCAAAGCTACTCATATATTGCCTAATGACTTATGTTTTGTGAGTTTGCTCAAAATTATGATGTAAATCACAAGATCAAATACATAGAAGGCATCTAACTTGGACCACAAAGGCTGTATTGCCTGCTGTTTTTGGACTTCCCGTCCGTACTTGTACATACTTGCAGTCTCTGTGTGATTTTCTTGCTTTCTATAGAATAGTTCAGCAAGATTATATATTGTTGAATTTTTCTGTGTTTTATAAGGTAATTTTACGTTCGGTACTGGAGGCGGTAGTGGAGGAGTGAATGAAAACAGAACTAATGGCCATTACAAACACTGCTGCACATCCTTTCAATGACACACTAACACAAAGTGCTTTTAGCTAACACATTTTTTTGCAGAAGTATGTCTATCTATCTATCTATCTATCTATCTATCTATCTATCTATCTATCTATCTATCTATCTATCTATCTATCTATCTATCTATCTATCTATCTATCTATCTATCTATCTATCTATCTATCTATCTATCAGAATTAAGCATGGTCTTCTGTGAAAATTAGCATGTATTCTGATATATAAACAAACAATGCTTAGCTATGTGACTAAAATCATTTTTTATACCTAAATCTAGGGAGCATCATTTGCCATGTGTGCAATGCTGAGACCAATGTCTAAGACCATATCGGGAAGGCAATGGCCATGTTCCACCACCTTCGATCCATCTGGAAGTCAGCCTCGGTCTCCCTCAATTTGTTGTCCTAACAGCAATCTACACAAGTGATTCTTGGTCAATATCGGTCAGCATATCAATGTATCAATGTATTCCACCATCACTGCCTGTACGGATCCTCAGGATTTGTTACACCAGTCTGGTGATCAGTGACAATGATGACCAACAGCAGTGGAGGGACCTCGTTGCACGATGTGCTCAGCACTAAGTCTAAGTAAGTGTTACTAAAATCCGAATTACTGGTCATAGTCTAATTAAAATTGAATCTGAATCTGTAAATTCTTTTTCTTACTTCACTAAATGAATGACATCTCTCCTGTTCCTCCCTCATAATACTAGTGGAACTGCATGGCGTGACATTTGGATTATACAAGAATGTTCTTAGATAGTAAAGTCAATACGATAGATTTCATGTAAAGATGTGCTGTATGCAAGTATAATTTCAGTAATCAAATTATTGCACCTTCTATGATGTCATAACTTGAGGCCATGTATTGTCCCTAATTTATTCAAACTTATGCAGCAGAATTTTTGGAAATCATAAATGAGGTAAAAACATGAGATAGCACTGAATAATAATGTGAAGTGAAAGCTGCATCTATCAGCACAAAGTGTTTCAGATTTTGCTAAAATTAACAACTTTTGACTAGGTTTTTGCGTAGGTAGAAATAAATCCTGCTGTTATTTATTTTTCTTTCTCTTGATATTGTGTGTTTTTGTGTTTTGTACCATGTGAAAGTCATGTGATACATAAATGAAAATATATTAATAAAATTAGTGATGCACAAGTTTTTATTCACATACATGCTCATGAAAGACAAATGATTTTGCCATTATGAAATATGAAACTAATTAAAAAGAGCTCTTGGGGTCAAAAACAAGGAATATTTATCCCTAAAGCCTCTTTTTCAAATCACAGCAGAGGTGCACAATATGTCTTTAAAAAATGTAACATGCTGAGTGTTTTTACCACAAAGATGCATAAAAATGCACCATCATGCACAGCACTGTGTTTTCTCCACAGGAAATTCATGACATTTATTTATTTACATAGCATATTTTCAAACAGCAATGTAGCTCAAAGTGCTTTACAAGATGACAAAGAGAATGTTAAAAGAAAAGTAAAATAATTAAAATTAGGCAAGAATATTAAGTAACAACAAAAAACAAAAAATCTCCAGTGGGCTGGAGAAAAAAAAAATCAAAATCTGCAGGGGTTCCAAGGCCAAAACACCATCCAGCCCCTACTGGGCTTCCTACCTAATGTTTTAAAATCAGTCCTCTTGATTTTTATGCTTCACATGATAGTATTTGATGAAGTTGGTCTCGTGGACAGCTGGGATACTTGCCTTTATTCCATCATCTCAGGGGGCTGCATGGTGCTTTGATCAAGTGGAGGTGGTGACTAGAAAAGACAGCAGAGAATAGTGGTGATTAGTACAGGTTGTGGATCCCTGAAGAATATAATAATTCTATGCTCATATAGTCTATCAGGAATACAACTTAAATGTGTCTATGAAAAAGCCATATTAAAATAATGTTTTTAGCAGTTTTGTAACTGTATTAGCCTGGTGAATTTCTGTTGGTAAAGTATTGCAGATTTTGGGTGCATAACAGGAAAAGACTACCACACCACTTCTTTTAAGCCTGGCTCTTGGAATTATAAGCAAATCTCCAATCGAAGATCTAAGGTTACAACCTCAAGTGTAGGGGGATAGGCAATCCAAAATATAGGATGGAGCAAGATATTTAATTCTTTGTAAACCATTACAAGTATTTTAAAGTCAATTCTGAATGACACAGGTAACCAATGTAACGACACTGAAACTGGTGAGATGTGGTCAGTTTCTTTTTCTAGTTAAGATTCTGGCTACTTCATTCTGCACTGATTACAGCCGATTGATGTCTTTCTTAGGTAGTCCTGTTAGGAGTGCATGAAAGTAATCTAGTTGACTGAAAACAAAAGCGTGAATTAATTTTTCAGCGTCTTGTAAAGCTGTAAGAGGTCTAACTTTTGCCATATTCCTTAAATGAAAAAGTCCTAGTAATCTGGTTAATATGCGATTTAAAGTTCAGATCAGACTCAATAATTATCCCTAAATTCTTTACCTCCGCCTTGAATTTTAAGCCTAAGGGATCAAGTTTATTTCTAATGCCCTTGCTATACCCATGTTTACCAATCACTAAGATTTCTGTTTTCTCCTTATTTAGTTTGATAAAGTTACTACTCATTCAATCAGAAATACTGCTAAGACATTAGATCAGCCTGTTGATTGAAAAAAGCAGTGGATCCAGAACAGATCTTTATGGTACACCATATACAATATCATAGGTCTCCGAAGTACAGTCACCACAGCAAAGAATTTTCTATCTGTTGAGTAACTCCCAGAGAGGCCCACCCATTGACTAAGGTGATTTATAACAATATTGTGGTCTATGGTGTCACACGCTGCACTCAAGTCTAAGACAAAAACATATGATATATGGCCTTTGTCTATATTAACCCACAGATTGTTTACTACTTCAAACTGCATATTCTATACTGTGTTTTGTTCTAAAAACTGACTGAAACTTGTCAAGAATAGAATGTTCAAATAATAATTTAGCTTAATTACTGAATAATTGCATTTTCTAGGATTTTACTTAAGAAATGCAGATTAGGAATTGGTCTAAAGTTATCAGAGACAGAGGAGTTGAGATTTTTTTTCTTCAGCAAGGGTTTAACAACTGCAGTCTATAGACAGTCAGGGAAGACCCCCATATCTAATGACGAGACCATGTACACTATCAATTAGCACATTAGACTTCTTTGAAAAAGCATGTTGGAACTGGGTGAAGGATCAGCTGAGAAATGATTCTACATAGTTCTAGAAGATTTATTTCAGTGAAAGAATTTAACTTGCTTAAAAGAGAATGCTGGGATTCAATCAGATGAACTTTGGGGGAATGTACTATATTATTTGTAATATCATTTGTTTTGTGTTTAAAATATTGAAAAGGCCTCACAAGTAATTTTTAGGTGTGAGCTGGGTTTATAGTTTATGGTTGAGAATAAAACACTTGGATTACCAGCATTATTAGTTATAATTTTAGAGAAATAGCACTGCCTCTCAATGCAAACTATGTTGTTATATTCAGTTATTTTTTCCTTCAATATTTCACAGTGGACTGTCAATTTAGTTTTTTTTTTCCATTTACGCTCAGCACTCTGGAATGTTCTCTTTAAATCAGACATTCTTCGGATCTTCCTGAAGGATTCCTTAACTGTCTTTTCAGGGGCCACTATGTTAACTGCAGCTCTCACTTTAACATTAAAATTTTTCCACCTTACTATTTGCACTCTTTAAATTATTATTATTTCACTACACAGACAGTCCCACTGCCTTACTCAACTATTATGTAGAAATCACACTTACTCATTTCTTGACAATAAATAAGCCTTGTATTTTTATTTTGGTTCACAACAGATCTTCATTAACGTACTAAATGGCAGTCAGAAAATAAATGCATGTAAATGCTTTCAGACTGGCAAAGCGAACCATTGAACTTTGCTATTTCACGCAAATCGATCACTGATCACAATAAATACATGACAAGTGACACTTTTTGGACTTCCCAGAAGTGTGCCTCCTTGTGTGAATCACTCAGCAAAGCTGTTGTAATGTTGCAAGTGAATCAGAATGCAAATTATGCAACGTTACTTATGATGAGCACATTCCAGAGTATTTGGGGACATGGATGGGCTGAGGTCAAAACAAAAAAGTGCGACTATGACGATATATAGCAGATCTAAAAGAAACCATCAATTTTTGAAGGAAATTAGTGTTAATTTCAAGTCCTGTTTTTGTATAATATACCTTTTACAGGCCTTATGCACTGATTTTTCTTCAACAATTTCTATGCCTAGTTGCTGTATTTACTTCTTTATGAATCTGTTCTTGAGATATATGCCCAATACTTCCAGAGAGCAGAAGACTCTTTGCAGCCATTCCTTTCACTCTTTCCCCAGTGCCATCTGACCTCACAGTAGCATCAGCCTCTTCCCATGCAGAGCTAGCACAGTTGGTGGGCATGTTATGCTGGGCAGGCTTGAGTGGCATGTCAACCATTTATAAAGCATGGTTTCTAAAAAATGTTGCTGCTAGTAACATTTGCTGGTGCAACAGCACCTAACAGATTGCACAGTTTAGGTTTTGTGTAATGAAAAACATAAATAAAATATTCTTTTTTAAACCGTTATTGACAGAAAGACATAAAGAAAATTGATAATAGTGGATGTCACACGTGCCCTTTCTAGAAAGAAAATTAGAAAAAATTGTGATATGACCACCATCACATCAACCTGATAGTCATTGTAATTGAACTGAAATGGAAACATTGCTTAGAAAGAGAGTTTGTGACAAAATAGACAGCTAGTATTTTAGGGAAAAAAATGTCAATATAAAAATTGAGCATTTAAATTATAACAGAGACCAACAGTATTTCTCAAATGACCCTTTCAATGGAACTTGTACTCCTAACACCGTCGATTTTTGCACCGTAAGTTGACGGCTGACAGCTTTCTGTGCATTAGATTTTCAAACTTGAACTCTATATATACAATATATAGGAGCCTCGGGTGCGGCATCTGAACTATTGGTGCCATTAGTGATGTTTCACTCTAAAATCTTACATGTGAGGAAATCATACAGATAATACGTGAAAAAGTGCCATGCAAGGCTACCACAGGATTGTAACAGTGGAAATTTGTAATTGATTCAGAATGGAGTTATTACTAAATGCCATCATGTTCCTATATAGTGGTCTCACAAAGCTTTTGGGTGACAAAGAAATGTAGGAGAAAGGTTCCTTCCAGCAACTAACAAATCTGTCTGTCAAAGGGATGTTCACAAATGAAAGCCAGTGCTCTAAACAATCTCACATCTCTTACCCGAAGGCAGGAAATGCAGTGGAAGAAAGAAACTGTGGCTTCATTAGACACAAATTCATCTTGAACACTAGGCACTCCTGCATGTCTGCAAAGGTAACACCAAATATTGGTAACACTTTAGGTACTGCAAAAATGCATCTATTACTCATTTACTCTTATGTAACAAGAGCTTAACAAATGCTTCTTTTGGTCTTCATAACACTCAGTAGATACAGTAGGTTATTCATCTCTGTGCAGCGTGGAACATTGACATGATAAAATTACTTGTTAATATCTTATACTAAGTATGTGATATCAAGAGAAGTGTGTCTCTGATGCGACATCTCAGACCACTTCAAAGTGAAGTTTTGTTAGTAGGTCACATTGCAGAGATGAATAAACACTTTACTGATGCTTTGTAAGTGTTATGAAGACCCAAAGAAGCATCTTGTTACGTAACTGTAATTGAGAAATAGATGCATTTTTGCAGTACTTAAACTAAAGTGTTACCCAAATATTTCTTTAATGATGTTGAATTTTGTTCATATTGTAAAATCTACAGGAGATTTTATGTACAATTTAATTGTCTTATTTTTGGAAAACAGTGAAGCAAAAGGAAAAGCAGCCCTCTTCAGTGGATCATAAAATAGGGCTGTCTCTGAAGGACAAATGGGATGTATGTTGCCACACAGATTTTTGCAAATCACCCAGTATATGTACAATAACTCACTCAGCTCCTATGACTTTACATAAATGATTTACACAAGACATCTCCTGTCTCCTGGAAATCAGCATCTGCTCCCTGGCTCCCACAAGTGATTCATTATCTCCTGGAAATTACCTCCATCTAAAAAAATTCCTTTGGACTTGTTCTTCACCATTTTCTTTGTTTTTGCTGGTTAGCCAAAGAAAATAATAATTTAAAAAATCTTTACACACCCCACAACATTTTAGATTTCATAAAAAGTGTGAAGGTTGTGCCCTTCGTGAGTTGCACTTTGCTTATTTCATTGAAGTCAAAGTGGTCCGTAACTGGGGCTGTCATAAAGTAGTGCTACTACATGTTTGAAAGATTGTAAGATTCTTAGTGACAAGAGAATGAGGGATTAATATAAAGAAATATTGTTTGCTGTTAAAATTAAAACACTCTAATGTATAATACACACAGGTGACTAAGAATTAAATATACTTTGAAGGTTATGGTTTTGGGTGAGAGGGACTGGATACAGTAGGAAACCTTTAGGGCCGTGAAAGGACTCTTCACAAAGAATCATTTTATCTTTTTAACCCTGTTTTATTTCTAAGTTATTTCTA
Organism: Erpetoichthys calabaricus; assembly: GCF_900747795.2. Taxonomy (NCBI): domain Eukaryota; kingdom Metazoa; phylum Chordata; class Cladistia; order Polypteriformes; family Polypteridae; genus Erpetoichthys; species Erpetoichthys calabaricus. The sequence continues at coordinate 202,878,121 of NC_041398.2, forward strand.
AGTCAAATTGCAGTAACTGAGAATACAATTTCCAAGAAATAACGAGTGAATTACTTTACATTTTTTAGTTATACATTTAAAGTTATTTTTGAAGACCTTCCATTAAGCTGGTTACATCAAGGGTTAAAACTAGAAACAATGAACTGAGGTTTACTGCCCTTCAACATTCATTATAGTTAGGTTGTAATTTTTCACATTTTCTATTATGGAGGTCAGTAGAACTTGTACATTCTATGCATTATTGTTGTCTAATATCATAGTAAATCACAGTTAGTGCATGATTTGCTCCCTGTTTGGATTTAAGCATTAATGATTTAGATGCTGCTCACTTTTAAAATTTGCTTTATGACTGCTTAAAGTATACATCTGATTGTAGATACTATTTGGTGTGGACTCTGCTACCATCTGCTCATTTCTGTAATCTCTTTCCCCACTGATTCATAACAATCCATTCACGATTCTTTAATATTCACTGAGTAACGAATGGCCATTCATTGGAGACAAATCTGCTCCCCTTAATTTAACCATTTTTTATGTCCTCTTAATCCAGCCACTTGGCAATGCCTATCAGTCTCATTTGGAATCTGGCAGCAGGACGTATCCAAGCACCACTCACACAGGACTCTCAATTATTAAACCACCAGGAGTCCTGTTTTTTAAGACTCTTAGCCTCCCAAAGGCATACATGCTGTGATGCTTTTCTAAATAAAAAATGTAAATTCTGTTCATAACAACTTTACATTCTAAAGACATTAACATAATGCGTTCATTTGTTCTTTACCATAAGAAAATGACTTAAAGTATGAATAGCTCTTTCCAAGTACGATTTAAACTAAATTTGTAAATTTTTCTGTAAAGCGGGTTCATAAAAGTCTGTGAGAATGCTGTGTATTGAGCTACCTGTAATTTATTCTGGGTTGGTTTCTAACTTCTTTCCATTATTTCTTGGTAATTGACCAGCCCCAAGTGCCCTTGGATAAGTGCAAGAACAGCTCCAGGGGGTTATTTAGCCAGTCTAACCCCAGACCCCGCCAATATTGAGTGTGTTGTTGGGTATTCTGTTGCTTGCTAGAATTTCTGAACTTTATGACACCATATTTCAGATACCCCCTCCTTACAATTTTTGTTTGGCACTGGGGCTGGATTTAGAGTTCAAAAAATGGGTGGATGGGAAAACTAGTGATCCAAACACACTGCTTATTGTCAGGTGTTGTTCAAGGGTGAGTCGTGAGCATCAACATGGCACTATGGAGTTAAGGTCACAGGCGGTGACAGGGGGAGCATGAACCCTCACTGTTTCTATCCTTTCGCCCGCAGTAAAGAGGACAGAGCACACTGACTTCACTTCTGGCTCGGACCCAAAGAACCCACCACTATTGCCTAGTGGGCTACTTAACCAACGCTATTGCCAGAAGTCTGTGTTCAGATATGAATCAGGAAAACCAAGAATGGAGCTCTGCAAAAGAGGGCATCTCTGTGAACTGGAGTGGAATGGAATTATGCAACTGTTGGTCTGACAGCTTTATTTTCTTTTTTCAACCTTTTTGTTGCAATTAAACAAGGTATTGAAAAGTTTCAAGGACTTTATGTTCTTCCTCTTCTGTATTTCTCATTACACTGGGAAGAATGTTGCTGCTGATTAAGGATTTCAAATATTCCTGTGAATTTAGGTGTGCAGATATACTAGGAGCTACTGCTACAGGCTCTTTGCTAGTGAATGGTGAGAGATTCCCTCATGGTCTTCTCACTAGTTTCTCACTAAGCTCTTCCCCCATTTCTTAAAGACTTGCAAGAACATCAGGAAGATGAGAACAAAGAACATCACACCACTGGTGAAAACAAATCAGCAGCAAATAAAATGGCAGCTAAGGCTTGGATGAAGTCAACAGTTCAAAACTGGCTCCTGATATGTAGCAATGCAAATTAAATTATAAAATAATGAGAATTTTCAAGATATTAATATTATAATAAATGAAGTATAAACAAATATTTTAATAAGTGAAGTATGCATAAAACGTAAGAGAAAATTAAATACCAATCTCTAGATGCAAATTATAATGCCACAAAAAAAAGATGAAATTGTTGACATTGACATTTGCAACACCTTGTTAAAACTGTATAAATAAATTATGACGTGAGAGAAGGGATTTGTTGCTAAGCCAAATGTGCAGGTAACATGGAATGTCTGTGATAGTCACAGAAGTAGAAAACTCCATGAATAACTAAATGTATTGAAGGAATGTGAAAGAGGTAGTGGCAGTGGATAAAAATCATTGCGGTTAGAATGTGCTATAGCAGTGTATTGACGCATTTTCATGAGAATCCTTCCAGGCAGCATTGGATTGATTCAAAACTCTTCTGTAGCTCCTGGCCACTTCCCCATAATATTTCTTACAATGAGCTTGCTGTCACAGATGATTTACCCATTTACAGAAGAATATCATTTTCTCAAAACAGAGTATTAAGCACCTTCATTGGGACTGTTAGAGGCCCAGAAAACACATTCGTCCTGATAGTCATATCAGTATATTAGAGCAATTTAGACTAGAACAGGCCATTCAGACCAACAACGCTCACCAGTCCTATCCATTTAGGGTTGGAGTTATTTTATTACTACAGCTGCATGTTCCTCTTAAAGCCCAAAAAAGCTCTTATCTTCTTTTTCCAGCTGTATTATCCTATATCCTTCACGTCACAATACAAAAAGCTCAAATGTTAAGATAAACCTGGATACAATCTAAAATACACAACTAATAAAGAACATTCAAATATTAAACTTACAAATTTGTCATAACTGTGTACATTATTCAAAATAGGTTATTTGTGAAAAATATTTAATACGAGGTCTGTGTATTAAATAATAAGACTGACACAATAACTCACTTTTATTTATATAACAATTCTAATGCTTGGCCCCTTCAATATACTCCCCATTCGCAATTACGCACCAATGCAGTCTTGGCTTCCACTCATCGAAGGTGTGGGGCAGATCAGTTTCTGTTGGCTGTTTCAAGACATCTGATGTTTTCTTCTTTACTGTATCCATTGACTCACAATTTGTTCCTTTAAGCACCAATTTGAATTTAGAAAAAACACACACACACGCGAGACATGCAGTCTTCTCCATAACCCTCAGTATGCATTTGAAAAGATTCTGTTGGTGTTTTGTTCAATTTTATTAAAAAAATTTTAAACTTAGCACGATTCCGACACACAAGGGGAAACACAACTGCATTAAACAGTGACTAACATTCAACTAAACAGCAGAGAGTGTTGTCGTTTGTTGTGTAGGTTTAGAGAGATTTAAACCTGCATGGCAAGTGCTCATAATCAGTTTTCACTGCTTTGTTTAAGAGATAGAAACACAGTCTTGCTATAATTGTACATCATGGTATAATGGCTGTCGGGGCAACTTCACACACTGTGAATTGAGCAGCTCGCTGAGGAAGTACTCACTCCTTATGTAACCACAATAATATTCTGAAAAGAACTCCTACCAGGGCATCTGAGAGTAAGCAGCATTTGAACTTCTGTGGTTATGTATTCCTTTTAGTGGAGTGACGGAGTCTAAATGTTCTACTTTTTAAAAGGTGTTTTGTTACTAATTCCTCCCCACTTAGTCTATAAATAATTTTTCAACATTTCTTCATCCTAATTTCACTTCTGTGGTGTGTTATTCTCTATTTTGAAGAATATTTTGGTGTCTTAAGGTCATGGTTTTGAAGTAATGCAAACATCTTCCATCTGCCATCAGAATGAGAACTTTGTGTATAAATTCAACTGATTAAAGGTGGTGAGAAGATAATGTTTATTGACAATTACACACACTAGTGTGTGACACTCTTTCCTGGATAGCCATTCAAGAACTTGGGCCCTATTGTTCGTGATTCTTTAACTAAAGAAGAGCCATCTGTGTCTCCAGAATGATTCCAGGGCTTTTCCAATAATGATCTGAAGTGGGTACGTAAAGCTACCTTATGCCAGAGACATAAATGAATCTGAAATTTGGAGAGAAAGTCTTATTGGCATGAGATAGTGACCAGGGTCACGAGAGGGACAGTAGATGACAAGATAGTGTGGGCAGATGAGGAGACATCTGACTAGATAGACAGAGATTCAGGTCTATTTTGTAACATTCAGAGGGACAGCAGGTTTATTATTTTGCTTTTTCATTTGTACTTTGCAGTTTTCCTTGTGTGTAACATATTAGTCTAATATATGATTCATTTTTTTATATCTTGAGTCATATACTGTATGTAAAGTTAGAGTGAAGTACAGAGAGAGATAGATAGATAGATAGATAGATAGATAGATAGATAGATAGATAGATAGATAGATAGATAGATAGATAGATAGATAGATAGATAGATAGATAGCTAAAACAATGTCAAAGTGTTCACCCTGGTGAATCCGTGCAGGTGAAATAACAAGTTTTGGATAACACCCTTTCAGATGGGAGCTTAGAACTAAACTGACTCAAAATGGCAGAACTTCCAGTCATATGGGTAACAGGCGGGAGGAGGCAGGTCCAGGAGGGTGGATAATGAAAGTGATGTCAGTGGTGGAATAGCCATCAATCTTCTGTTCTACAGAGGTAGGAAGAGAGAAGTCCTTTAGAGCACAATGCTAACTGCTGGTTCAACAGGTAATTACATTCACCAGAACCCATAAGCTGCCTCCCATTCACATGCACGTGACAATAGCTAGACAGATCCTTCTTTTGTGAGGCAATGATCATTTATTACACTTCTTCAGAGCAGATGTCTGTTAATATACCCTTCTAAGGCGATCCATCTAGAACCGGTTCTTTTCTCCCACTTAGGTGTGCAGTGATGGGCTCCAGCAGTAATGACTGTAAAACACAACGAAACGTATTTCAGACTTCAAAAAATCCTTCCTTCTGGTGCTAAATGTTTTCACCAGTTTACCTCAATGCCCAGAGTAATATTTTAATGAAATACGTAAATCAAGCATTTAATTTTGTTAAGGTCTACTACTAGGCAATGAAAAATATACAACCTGTACAAACCTGAATAAAAACAATAAGAACTGGCACACTGGATATGTGCTGAATTTGAGCATTAACATGTTCTTGCCTTAGAAAAATTAGTTGTACAACCAGAAAATGTTTATTTTTCAGAATTCAGCCCATGGATTAGCTGCTAAGATGGTTGTAGATAGTGATTTGCCACAAGTCTTTATCTAAACTGGGCAGGGAGCTTTGCTTTCTTGTTCAGGACGCTTTGCCATTGACAATTAATGAATACTTAGATGACCTTCATAACCTCTGAATCTTGCTGTAGGGTAATCCTGCTCCTCAGTCAATCAATCAGACATATGTATTCCTACGCTCCCAAGTGACCCACTTAAGTTACATTTCCAGTGTCATCGAAGAACCATTATGTGCTGTGAAAACACATTAGGGTGTTATTTCTGCTCAATTGCATTTTTACAACAGACTGCATAGCCTGATGCTACTTGCCAAAAATTAAAACACTGCGCAAAGTACCATAGGAAACTACCTTTTAAATTTAAATTCTGAAGTAAATAAATAACATCACTAAATGTACAATTAAAAGGTTTTTGTGAATTCTAGAATTTGCATCAATCTCATGCTCTATTTTGTCTGCAATATGGAATTTAACTATCTGTACTAACAAACTACACTTTGGAGGCTGTATGTACCAAAAAATCTTCTGACTACCTTTATGGAGGATGATTTTAGATAAAGTATGCAACAGTAAGAAAGCCATGAAATGCCATGTACTGTAGGAGGAAGTGAGTGTAATGTACTGTAAGCTGGTGGCAAAGACGTTTAAACAGGGCGATGCTGTTTCAGTCCCCACCCGTGACTTACTGTGTGTGTCTGTCTGTCTAATCAACAACGTGTTTACAAAATAGACATTTAACTAATTGTACTACTGATCTACTAATGTTAAGCACTTTAAGGTATTGTTTATTATCAAATGGTCCAATGCAATTTGGTTTTATATTATAGTAGAATGAGGCTGACATAAACACTCTAGTTTAGCTTTTGTTTTTTACACATTTATACACTTGTACACAAAATAAACTTAGAGACAGAAAAAATAAAAACAGACACAGAATATGCTTAAAAATATCACAATTCAAAAGACATATTTAGATGTTATACGATTAGACCAGGGGTCCCCAACTCCGGTCCTGGGGGGCCCCAGTGGCTGCAAGTTTTCATTCTAATCCCTTTCCTAATTAGTGACTTGTTTTTGCTCCTAATTGGGGACCCCTGGTTTAGACAAATGTACATGGCCACACAATCAAAGGACAAACACAAAAGGTGGGGGGTAGCCTCTGCTTATTTTATGTATTCTGCACAAATTCAGGCACATTTTCTTAAGTGGAAAGAGAAAAAGTTTTGATCGAGTAGCAAAATATCAATACGTTGAATTATACTGCCCAGTGAGGGTCACGTTGGCAGTTAAAAAATGGAATTAAGTTTGTTTGACAGAAGATGGATATACCATCATAGCATATCCGGATACCTGTAAAAAAAAGAAGAAAAAAAAGTCATATTTACAGTAACTGAGCATGAGCTCTGGCTGAAATAAGGGAAGAATTATAGAAAACTCTTAAATCTCCGAGGTTGGAATTGGTGTATTTCTTAATTTAATAATTTCTAAAGTTTAAAAATACTGAAAATATGTAAAATAATATTCACAATAAGTTTATACCTGAACTGGAAAATTTCCTGTCCATTACCAAATCAGTCATAATATAAGTCATAAAATAGATGAGATGGCACATGTTTAACCAGATACAGGAGAAGCGAAACTCGAGCCAAGTAGTTCCCAATGTTTTCCATATACCCCTAGAAAATGTTTGATTTAAGTTCATACACCCTAAAAAGTGATATCACATTTGATGATGAAGAAGTCAAATTTCAAATTTTTGAGCCACAAATTGAGACACCTACAGTACTGTGGGTGAACAAATTAAACTCAAAAAAGAAGTTTTTAACTCTGTGCATAAATTTAAATATAAATTGAGCATTTTACCTTTATAAATCTCCATAACGTTTTATATGTGTCCTTCATGAATCTTAGACTCTTGATTGATGATCCAGGGGTGGGGGTATCCAGCAAAGAATCAAGCGCTGCAAGAAAATGACAAACAATCAACGATTGAGGGGAGACACACAATCAACGATTGAGGGGATTGGAGACCCCTGAGAAGCAATTGGCACCGTTAAGCAATGAAACATAGTCAATAAGCTTTCTCGCCCAATAACATCCACACTGCAGTTCAGAAACAGATGTGCCATACAGTTCAAATTGCTTCACTACTGCCAGGACTGCCAGCAGGAGAGATGGGCTGAGTATAAGCAGCAGGGGCTGCGTCCAACTCAGTCCCTCTTGCCCCCCCCCCCCCCCCCCCCCCATGAAAAAATGTCAATCAAACTACAAAATCAGCTACATTTCATAATCAGGGCTTACACAGAAATTAAATCAATATTACATCTCACCTTTCTCTCTGGATTATTGCAAGGTCCAAATTCCATTCTGTTAAAAAAAGTTATTCACCTTTACAGACACACTGGCCACAGCAAGAAACCCACCAGAACCCACCTTTCTGTGATTCATTCACAGGTGGGAATTGCGTGCACAACGCTTGATTATTTTCATATCATAGAACAGGAGCACTAACTAATAAATTAGCTACAAATCAAGGCACTGTGCAAGACACTGATTGCACCACAATAAAGTCAGACAACGCATTGCACTCAATGCAGTCTTCCTTTTTGTCACATACCCTGAAAAGCCATCTTGCACCCCAAGTTGGGAACCCCTGCTCAAGCCTTTTCAGAACACTAGAATTTTGACAAAGAAAAGCAGACTCTTTTGTCTATAAACCTTGTTTGTTAACTAAGTTATTACTATATTTTATCAAGATTCTTTTTAAATGCTGTCCAGGTTTCCTCTTGAACTAGATGGGTTAACAATTTGGGTCAGATTTAAACAACCTTTAAAGCAAAGATGTGTTTTCTGTCTTTAAATGCACTTCAACATCCTTATTATTTACTTGAAACTAAAGTATGCATTAGAAGGCTTATTTTAAAGAAAGCAAGGGAAAAGAGTCAAAGTAAAAATCCCTTCAGCAAACATGAGGGTGTATGGGCAAAGAAAGTAAAATAGACATGGTTTGGAGACAAATATATTCATTAGTGTATTTACATATTAGTAACAGCAATACCCATCACATTATTTTTGTTTCCTGAATGCTATGAATCTCTTTTTTCAGTACTTAGTACTGACATCATGTTGCCATTTTGTGCATTTGTCTTTTCATTTTGTGCATGTTGACATTTCATGGATGTCACTATTTTTTGTTTCTAGTAATGCTACATCAGTTCTAGTAAACTGATATGTGTATCTCATGACCCATGACATCGCTGCAGTTTTCAGTCTCTAAATGCAAGTCAAATAATAAGGTCAGATGGCCATGGTGAACAGAAAAAATTTTGAAAAGTCCAGTTAAGGTGGAGATAAAAACAAAATCTGTAGTGGTTCCGGGCCGAAAGACCACCTATCCCCCCAACCTAATGTTAATGTTCTTAAGTAGTTTTTAATTGCCATTTTAAGGCTTCGTCTTAGAGAATTCAACGCAGTTTGTCTGATGGAAAGTTGAGGTGTCTGTTTTGATTAAAACATCTCAGGCAGTTGCACAGGACGTAGATCAGGTGGTGGTGGCACAGAAGAAGAAAGAAAACAGAAAGATGTAAAGATTAATAAAGAGCATGTTTGCCACCCTCTGCCAGGTTTCTAAATAAATCATGCCCAAATGGACCTACCTATCAGTCCAATTCAATCATAAAAGGTAACAAAGGCCATTATGATCAGTGGCACAGTGGTAGCACTGCTGTCTCTCAGTAATGAGACTGGGGTTCACATTCCAGTTGCTCCCCTTGTGGAATTTACATGTTCTCCCCATGTCTGAATGGGTTTCCACCGGGTTGCTCCGGCTTCTTCCTAAACTCCAAAGACATGCAGGTTAGATGAATTGCCGTGGCTAAACTGGCCTTAATGTGTGTGTTCACCCTGCAATGTACTGGCACCCTGTCCCTTGTGCCCAATGCCTGCTGGGGTAATCTCCAGCTCCCCCACGACCCTGCTCAGAATAAGCTGGTTTGAAAATGAATGGATGGATGTCTTCTTTCAGCTATTTGCTTTTTTTCCTTAGTTGATACAGACAATAATAGGAGGAAGAGTGTGTACACAAAAGGAATGAGAGAAGATGTACCAGAAGATGACACACAAAGGAGCTAGCAAAAAATTATGGTCTGAGAAAAAGGCAAAGTTCAATAGTGTCAGAATGAACAAAACAACTGATTGTTAAATCAAGGATGCAAAGAGACAAAGTCAAAAGTAATGTTGCAGGAGGATATTAATTATAACTAGTAATTCATAATGCTTTCTACAATAAAATGCAAGAGAAATGAGTGATTTGAGCTTGGATGTCAGAAACTGCATAACAGGGTTGGCACAATATTACCAAACTGTACCAATATGCATCATCATGTACCATATCCGCAAGTGCAGCAATAATGATCAAACTGGAAAAACAAATTATACAAACTCACAATCTCACTGCTCATTTGATAAACATGTATATGTTTAGAAGTGGTCTTTTTAGGCAACGACAATGTAGATAGTTAATCATAATTAGAAGCTTCCATTTTGTTATTTTGGCTAACAAGAGCTCTATTACTTTTTGCAAGTCAAACCTCTACTTTGAGCGCCACCCTCATGATTCATTGGATTGGTTTAGAATGTGACACTGAGTGAGCATTCTAATTGTCCCCACTCAATTTTAAACAAAATGTTTTTATTGTTGTCTCCTAATGTATACATTTTGAATTTCCCCATGGAATTAATAAAGTTTATCTAATCTAATCTAGTATTATACATTTGGCTCAGCAAGAGTACTGTGTTTGTAATGCTTTTACTTATGTGTTCAGTACTTTTGGGAGTTCCTGATATCCTTGCAAAAGTATGAAAGTCTATGTCTTTAGAGTCCTGGTGCTTCCTGTTTTGCTGTATGGTTGTGGGACATGGACACTATCCATTGACCTGAGACAACTCCTTTGGTACTATGTGGTTTTACAACAATCATATTTAAATTTTTGTATCACATACTGAGTTATTCAAATCTGCTATTTTTAAAAAAATTCTTCCATAGTATACATATACAATGCAACAACTACAACCAGAACATCTATGGTGATCTAAAAGTAGCAGCACTGCTACTAGGAATGCATCTCAGAAATATCAGATGCAGTTGTTGAACTTGTGAATGGCACAGCCATCAACTCTCATAAGAACTGGCCACTCTATAGGCATTCGTTTCCAGGGCAAAGAAGTATGGCACATCAATAGAGTTGATAAAATGCTCCAAAATCTGCTCTCCACATAAACCACTTGTTGACCCAACAAAGATATTTTTGCCTCGTGTTCATATAAAAAGTTGACTGATGAAAATTTTCAATAAAGCAATGAATGTGGAAAGTGAAGAGTTTCAATATTTGAGACAGATGTTTCCATGAATAGTGATCCCAAGATGAAAGAAACCATTTGTTTTTTTGGTCCACAAATCAGATACTCCATTACTGACATGCAGTTCAAAGATCTGCTAGTGTGACTGGAGTATATTGCATGGAAGGCATTCAAGGATGTTGTCAAGAATTTTCTTGGCAGTTACAGAGCACTAAAGTACATCCAGCTGGTTGGTAGCATGCATCAAACATTAACAAAAAACATAACGTGCAACATGTCACTAAAGATTCATTTTTCTGCATTCACACTTAGACTTTTCTATTGTTAATCTTGGTGAAGTCAGCTAAAAACATGGTGACAGGTTTTCTGAGGGTATTGCAATAATGGAAATGGCTATTTTTGGACACTGAAACGAGAAACAGTAAAATCATTTTAGCTCAAAATGAAAAAATGCAATGTGTCAGTAACATTAAGCAATTAAAGACGCTAAATTCAATAAAAGTTCATTTCAGGTTTCTCATAGTGCCTAAGTGATACAGTCAATACAAAATTATACTTGTGTTCAGTCTGAACCTGTCTATCATAATCACCAAAAGTTTTTCGGGAAGCATACAGAATATGCATTTAATTATTATTACCATTCATCATTCTTGGCGGCTCTGTGGTGGCAATCTGCGCCACCACCACCTGATCAAAGCACCGTGCTGTCCCTACATTGATGGATTGAAGGCCAGAGGTCTACATGACCATCATCATCAAGTTCTTCCATGTGAAGCCTGAAAATCATGAGGACGGAATGAGGTCATTGATGTTAGGTAGAATGCCTAGAATAGGATGGGCGGTCTCGTGGCCTCGGTACCCCTGCAGATTTGACTTTTTTTCTCCAGCCGTCTGGAATTTTTTTTTTTTTTCTGTCCTCCCTGGCCATCAGACCTTACTTTTATTCTATGTTAATTAGTAGTGTTTTCTGTCTTTAAATGCACTTCAACATCCTTGTTATTTACTTGAAACTAAAGTATGCATTAGAAGGCTTATTTTAAAGAAAGCAAGGGAAAAGAGTCAAAGTAAAAATCCCCTTAGCAAACATGAGGGTGTATGGGCAAAGAAAGTAAAATAGACATGGTTTGGAGACAAATATATTCATTAGTGTATTTACATACTAGTAACAGCAATATCCATCACATTATTTTTGTTTCCTGAATGCTATGAATCTCTTTTTTCAGTACTTAGTACTGACATCATGTTGCCATTTTGTGCATTTGTCTTTTTATTTTGTGCATGTTAATTTTATTTTTATATTGTCTTTTTCTCTTTCTTCATCCTGTAAAGCACTTTAAGCTACATCAGGGGTGGGCAAAGTCATTCCTGGAGGGCCGCAGTGGCCGTGGGTTTTTGTTCCAACCCAGTTGCTTAATTAGAAAACAATCCTTGCCAATAATTACATTTCATGGCTTGTTAGTGCTTTAACTCTGCGATGTCACGTCATTCTCATATCCTAGATTTTTTTTTTTCCATTCTAAGGATATCATCCAAATACTTTGAAGTGTAAAATGGATGGGTAATTCTCAATTCTTCAGTTTTTTCTCTTCTCTTTCCTTCCAAGTATTTAATTAAACCAAATAGTGCACAATAAATACACACAGGTGTAAAGGGTAACAAGCAAAATGGATAACTGCTGGTTTCTTTTGTCATTAGCATCTTACTGCTAATAAGGAGCAATTAAAAACTGAGAATGCAGCTGTTTAAGACTTAAATAAGCAATAAGGGTTCAAAATCTTAACAAGGGAGATAACTAAAATGAAGCAGAAGTGTTTCTAGAGCAATAAGTGCTTCTTAACAAAAACCTGCAGCCACTGCGGCCCTCCAGGAATGACTTTGCCCACCCCTGAGCTACATCATTTGTATTAAAATGTGCTATATAAATAAATGTTGTTGTTGTTTTAAAGAAAATTGTCATCTAGTTTAATTAATATTTACTGCTAGGTAACAGCCAAAAAAAAGGAAAAGGGGAATAATAAAAAGAAAATAAGTGAACCAGTCAGTCAGTCATTGTCCAACCTGCTATATCCTAACACAGGGTCACGGGGGTCTGCTGGAGCCAATCTCAGCCAACACAGGGCGCAAGTCAGGAACAAATCCTGGACAGGGCGCCAGCCCACTGCAGTAAGTGAATCACAGCACAAGAAATTAACAAAATCTAACCACTTAGATTAATTGACAAAAGGACAAAAAATAGTTTGACTCATGCCATTTATCACATGCCCATACACCTGCTTTGTTGCTTGTTGTGTTGTTTTTGGGTTATATTTGTATTTTATTATTTTCATATATTATTATTGTTAAAGTTAGGTAACAGATCAAACCACAAGATTAAGAAATCCATACCAGGAACTGTGGTAAAAGGTTGAAAGGTGTTGCAGTAAACCATTGGGCTTTGCTCTCACATTTTTAGAACACAAGTTAAAACAGATTCATGTTAACTTTAAAAATAAAAAGTAAATTGGATTTTGATTTATAATTCTATGACTAACTGAATCTGAATCTGATTTCTTTAATATAGGTCTAACAAAGCCTACTTTAAAGGAATCAGGGACAAAGTCGGTTAAAAATAATTTATTTATTATACCCACTCAACAGCTACTAATGTGTTGTTCAAAAACAACTTCTAATTGGGCATAAAAGACATGTTTCATTTTGGAAATCAAATCTAAAGCTCCCCTTTTTGGCATCAATTTAAATTTATTAATGACATTGATAAAGAAGGAGATATTATAAAATATTCATCCATAAATTTTCTCACTTAATCCAAATAATGGTTGCTGAGGATTCAAACACCACTGGACACAGCCAGTCCATCCCAAGACATACTCACATGCTAGGATAATTTAGAGTAACCAGTTAACCTAGAAAGCAGGTCATTGGGATATGGGCAGAAAATCAAAGTGGCCTGAAAGAAACCCGAGCTTTGCACAGTCACCAGTACCTGAGCTTACCCTCCTGGAAATGCAAGGCAGCAGTGCTATCCACTCTGTTATAAAACATATGCACCATTGTTTTAATGTAAACTAGAAATATAAGTAATGACGATTAGTTGTGCGGTACGGTGGCACCAGTGGTAACAACTGCTGCCTCGCAGTTAGGAGACCTGGGTTTGCTTCCTGTGTGGAGTTTGCATGTTCTCCTCATGTCTGTGTGGGTTTGCTCCGGTTTCCTCCCACAGTCCAAAGACATGCAGGTTAGGTGCATTGGCAATCCTAAATTTTCCCTAGTTGTTGTGTGGGTGTGTGTGTGTGTGCCCTGCGGTGTACTGGCGTCCTGCCCGGGGTTTGTTCCTGCCTTGCGCCGTGTGCTGGCTGGGATTGGCACCTGCAGACCCCCGTGACCCTGTGTTAGGATATAGCGGGTTGGAAAATGATTGATGACTATTAGTTGTATTATATGCTGTATGTAATGGATATATACAGAAAAATGTATGTATTGCCACACATACATGCCTGGGGACCAACTTCCAGCTCTGGTGAGGTAAGCACTTCCATCCCAGGACAAGAGGGGGTGTTAATGCTAACACTCCTTCTCCTTATTCAGGAAAAAAACACCCAATGAGGTTGCCTAACCTTGCCCTGCTGCCCAGAGAAGGCTCTGCCCATTATGGTACCAGCCCTATAAAGCTGGCCGCTCACAGAAGGTGGCATCAGATGTCAAACTGACACCTGAGAAGGACAGAGCCCCTGATACTTTGTTATCTCACTAGACAAAGAATGCTGTTTGTGTTTCGAACCCTTTTGACGGCTGTCTTTTCTGTTCTTGTTATTGAAAAAGGTTCCCAGAGTTGTACCCCTGCCTTTTTTGGTTGTCTCCATCAGTTTGCTTTCATGGCCACAATTACATTATTTATCATTTTTTTTTACAATATTCTACTTTCAGTGGCTTTTAGCGACTATAACGTAGACTTAGCATTGGAGGTGGCATATATTCTTTTATACTGCAAGTAATAGACAATGGGAGTTATCAGTGTGTAAAACAGAACAGTATTAACATCAAGTGTTAAATATGTTACTCTTTGCCTTAAAACACTCTTAGTTCTGCTCTCTTCCTCATGTCCATGCCATTGACCACATCCTTCTTGGGCAACCTGCCTTTTAAACGTCCTGTTGCCAGGCAACATGTGAGCATGGAGCAGTCATATGACCCATGGATTGTCTCAGTGGTTCTCAATCTGTGGGGCGGGCCACCCTAGGGGGGCGCGAAGATGTGAAAAAAAGAAAACAAGAATCAAAAATATGAAAAATACATTTATTGAAACCAAAACAAATTAACTTAAACTACATTCTGATACTAGAAAAATAAATATAGAGTTAGATAAATGTCGATAAAAGTTAAGTATGTATAATAAAATATGCATCTATGATATATCATTAATTAAAAAAGAACAAATTGGTATTAGTGGGCTCCTTTCAAAAAAACGTTAGGGGGCGCGCGATTAAAACTGTTATGAAAACACGGGTCGCAAATACTTAAAGGTTGAGAAACGCTGGGTTGTCTAAAGTATACAGTATCTATTAGGGCTGTCTGCATTCACTCAGAGCTTGTATTTTTTTAACACCCCATGTCTGCCTTATCTTAGTTAGCTTATGTTTCATTTAGTGTAACTGCACTTTTCTGCATGAGGTACTAAGTAGTATCTACTTCATTACAGTTTCTTGATTGCCAGCTCTTGATACTATCCTTCTTTGTGTTTGCCAACTGTGCCACTACCTTTGTTCTAGTTCTGAGTACATATTCCTGTGGATTGTTGTTCTTAGTATTGCACCTGCAGTTGTCACAATTTCCAAATGCCTTCTGTGCACTCATCACTATGCTTGATTTGAACAGCAGTGACCTGAAAGACCTGAAAAGAAGAATTACGTAGAGCAGAGAACTTCACATTCTCTAATCCTGCTAGAAGGCCCCATACGTTCCTGTCGATTAATTTATATACCTAAATAAAAAGTAATAATGTGCAGTGATAACAAACAAATCAAATGATTTAAGGCATAGTGTAGTTTCTCTGACTTATGATCTGTCTGTACAATTGGCCTTATAGTTAGTATTACAATAATATGAATTGTAATCCGATCCTACTGCTTCAATGCAAGATAAAAAATTAGATTGTTTTACTCTAAATGAAGGTTTGACCACCAAATTACTTTCTTTTTTTCCTGACGCGGAATAAATTTTGTTAAGAACTGTTTGGTGGAAAGAGTGACAACATCATTTTAATAAGTTATGAATATTTAGTACACTAATAGAAACGTGCTTTTAAAATTCAATTTAAAAGTGCTCTGCTGGTGTAATCTTTGTACTTTATTCCACTATATGAAAACACAATGAAACTGTACAATTTCAGCAGCTTACATCAGGAGGAGAATTAACAAACCATTTAAACTGAATACATTATCATTAAGCAAAATTTCTGTACTGGAAAAATGCAATTTTTCAATCATAAAACATTAAATATGTATTATAATTCACTACCCTTGTGTTTATACTTTACCCCTAAATTTTAGTTTGTTGCGAGCCAGAAACTACTTTTTATTGAATTAGACATGTTCTTGCTAAGGTCTGGTTACTTTTATGTTTTCCAGACTTGTTTGTTTATATATCATGAATGTTTGTTTTAAATCGTAGTGTGTTATAAATGGAACATTATGTGAAAATTAACTCCTGCCTTATGATACACTGCTACTTAACTCCCCTTTAAATGCTCGAACCTTCATGTTTTTCAGTAAGTCACATAACCTCTGATTGACAGCTTCTGTTTACTCTCAAACCAAAGACGCTTCTGGGAGGTCTGAGATCTCCAAGGGTTAAACAACTGTAATTAGTTCTTCCCACAGATTTGGCTTCTTGGCTTCTTTCTTTAATAATGTGCACTAACTTGAAATGGGAACAATGCTATGTATTTTAACAAATACTGTACTTGCAGGGTTATAGTGAAATCTTCATATGTGGGTCTGTCCATGCAGCAATTGCATAATTTCTGGTAAGTTGTTGATTGAACTGAACATAAAAAATACATTTGTAGCTTTCAAATGGCTATTCACATTACTACTTTTCTATGGTTACAATCATATTTGTTTTAATTCTTTTCTTTTATTAAGGTTAATCTGCAATTATATATACTCACATTTAACATAGTTCTTCTTTAAAATGCACTTCTTTAAAGGTTGACTTTCTCCAAGATTTTCAGCAATTGTACAAATAAATTGAATTACAGTGATTGTATCGGAGACAGGACAGTCTTGCAGCACAGTGCGGCCTCACATATCCAGAACACTGGTTCTGATTACCAGTCGGCATGTTGAATGGAGCCTGCAGCTTCTCCCTCTGTTTGCACTGGTGGTTGTTGTTGTTTTTGTTTTTTTTCCTCCCACATTTCAAAGTAATGACGCTTAGGTCACAGGTAACTTTAAACTGGCCTGATATGAGTGAATGTGAGTGAACTGGTGCCCAGTTCAAAGCTGTTGCTCTCTCCCTGCCTGAGGCTGATGGACTATACAGACCCTCTTCAATGACATGGGTGGGAAAATGATTAGATGGGAGAAAGAAAAATTGAAGGAGAATTTATTTTTTTGATGGAAGGAATTTTTTGAGGGGGGAATGAGAAAAAAACATTGGTGAGAGGAGGAACATCAATATGATATGCTTTTGTCACCACTCACTGTGCCAGTAATGCTGACGCCCAATCGTTTTCACAGTAATTCCAAGTATACTTTCCACAGCAGATGCAGTGCTTCAGTTATCTTGTTTCAGTCTACTTGTCTTTTGGTTGTGCTATGAGAATAACCAAAACTGGGAATTCGAGTCACCAACATCAAGTCCCGATCCAAACACTTGCTCTGCTCCTCGCTGTGAACTGCAGGAAGGTGTACTTGGCATAACCATGAAGATGATTGAGTGTTAGTATTAGCGGCACAGTCTTAGACATTCTCAAAGCAGACAGTGTGAGTATGTTCATGTGCCATGTTTTGGTCAATTTGTCGTGTGGGTTGCTTGCATATTTTCTCATAATATCTTCTGATAACTTCTATCTTCTATCTGGAGTTTTTTTTTTTGTTTTTGTTTTTTCTGTCCACCCTGGCCATCGGACCTTACTCCTTTTCTATGTTAACTAATGTTGTCTTATTTTAATTTTGTATTTTGTCTTTTATTTTTCTTTTCTTCATTATGTAAAGCACTTTGAGCTACTTTTTGTATGAAAATATGCTATATAAATAAATGTTGTTGTTGTTGTTGTAATTTCCCTTCCTCCAACACTTGACCAGAGGTACCTTTGTGAGAACAGCAACAACAATTTATTCCTTGTACTGTATAGCCCAAAATCACACAAGGAATGCCTCAATGGGATTTAACAAACCCTGTTTTTTGACAGCCCTCCAGCCTTGACTCCCTAAGAAGACAAGAAAAAACTCCAAAAAAAACTTATGGGGATAAATAAACAGAAGAAATCTTGGGAAGGGCAATCCAGGCAGAGACCCCTTTCAAGTTAGAATAGGCCTGCAATGGTTGTCAAGAAATGTTGTAAATATCATACACAAAACATTGCCACATTAGAAATACTATACAATACAATAGTACAAACTACTTTTCTCTTGCACAGTACTCCTCAGCATGTGCAGGTGCAGAGCACCTTGAAACTCTCAAGGCAAAATGCGGAAATAGATTATACCACTCACTAAATACAGAACTGTCGCATATAAGAATACAGACTTGTTCAAATACATCAAAAACAAAGTCGAAACTAATTAACATAAATGAAAACAATACTATTGATCCATTAGCTAACTATAAGACCATCTCCCGATTGTAGAAAACGAGTCAGACAAATCAGACACGGTGAGAGTCCTGGGGACCTCGGCCAACAAGCTGCCTCTCCGCTACTGGCCAGTCTACAGCTGAGTCAGTGCTGGGCCAGCCAATCTGATGAAAGGACCCTTCTACCTGATGATTCCAGTGCTCTTTTATCTGAGATGACTTTTCCATAGCCAGGCAAACAACTTGGCAGTGGCACCAAGTGCCATATGAGGATACTGAGAAGAGAAACAGAATTGTAACAGTTTATAAATATCAAATTAGAGCCAGTGAACACTGCATTTCAGTTGTCAATCCAACTACAATTTCAGTCATGAATTAATTTCTTAGTATCCTGCATATTTAGAAAACATCTAAATTTTCCAGCATTTTTAAGACAGAAAAAATATGTTTTAGTTTTGTTACGTGCACTTTAAATAACATGCTATTGTCAAAGAGGGCAGTGAGCACAGGGCCCACTAGAGGACATCAGGCCCTCAGACCACCCTCATGAAGTCTGTTTCTGATTGTTTGGTCAGAGACATTCACAACAGTGGCCTGCTTGAGGTCATTTTGTTGGGCTCTGCAAGTGCTTATCCTGTTCCTCCTTGCCCAAAGGAGCAGATATCGGTCCTGCTGATGGGTTAAGGAACTTCTACGGCCCTGTCCAGGTCTCCTAGAGTAACTGCCTACTCCTGGAATCTCCTTCATGCCCTTGAGACTGTGCTGGGAGACACAGCAAACCTTCTGGCAATGGCACGTATTGATATGCCATCCTAGAGAAGTTGGACTACCTGTGCAACATCTGTAGGGTCCAGGAATTGCCTAATACTACCAGTAGTGATACTGACCGTAGCCAAATGCAAAACGAGTGAAAAAACAATCAGAAAAGATGAGGAGGGAAAAATGTTAGTGGCCTCCTCCTGTTAAACCATTCCTGTTTTGGGGGACATCTCATTGTTGCCCCTCTAGTGCACCTGTTGTTAATTTCATAAACACCAAAACAGCTGAAACTGATTAACAACTCCCTCTGCTACTTAACTGACCGGATCAATAGCCCAGAAGTTTCATTGACTTGATGCTATACTCTGATTCAAAAGTGTTCCTTTAATTTTTTTGAGCAGTTTATATTAAAAGGAGCCTCAGACTACAGCACTGATCCCAAAGGGGCACCAGTTTTAATATCAGGTTTTTGTTTTTTTTTAAATAATGGGTTAATGCTTGCTAGCTTTTAGTCCTTAGAAGTTTCTCCAAAATGCACAGATTAAACCCCAATTGTTGTTGCTCCTTTTGGATTATGAAGGTTAGAGAATGGAAGTGGCAGTGATAGAGACAAATCAGATGCAGGCTCAGTGTCACTCTTCTGGGACTACTCAGTCCTTACCACGGAGAGAAAGGAGAAAAGGGAAAGTTGCGGTGCACTTCAAAATCGTTCCCTGATGTCCTCTCTATATTTGTCCCCATAAGAGCTCCCAACTACTGGTGCATATGACAGTCAATTCTTTTGTTCACCTAATTCTTAAAATACTAGCAGGATTAACATGGGGGGTGAAAAAAGTCCAATAAATAAATGTAATCAGATGATACTTATTTACATTATTAATAAAGTGCTTTAGTGAATAAAGAAATACTGGAAATGACTGGAAAGTATTTGCCGCTAATTTCAGGAAAAGAAGCAAGTTTAACCTGTGGTAGTTCTGTAAGTAGAGTGAAAACAAGTCTTAAATTTTAAGTTTTCTAAATATACCTGTAATTTTGTAATATACATGACAATTAGCCAAATTGACTCACCTCTTCCAACTTTGAAATTAAAGTTTCTCAAATTAGTTTTTTTTGGTTTTTTTAAATCTGTTACTTCATTCGTTTCAAGCAGAACAGACTTTAGTAATGCTTCATGTTCAGACTATCCAAATCACTTGCTTAGTACTCTACACTTAATTCAAAACATGGCTATAGGAATCATGATGTGAACTAATGTACAAGCGAATGAGTCCAGCTCTTAGAGCTCTTCATTGGTTCTAGCTATGTTTAGAAGTAATTTTAAGTCTTCCAACTGATAAATAAAGGCTTAAATCATTTATCACTCCTTTACCTTACAGAACCAATGAATGCCTCTATACCAGAGTGTACACTGTGATCTCAATTTGCAGGGTTTTTCTGAAATTCAAAACATAAATAAACCAATGTACAAAGCAGAGATTCCTAGTAAAAAGCAAAAAATCTTAACTCTGAAATGACCTACTTGCTAACATTAGAAAAGCCTTTTCATTGCAAGCATTTAAGTAAAGACTAAGTGCAACTGCAGCTCCGATATATCACGTTTTTCAAAAACGTTTTGTTGCCAACAGGCTTCTCCCATCTTCATTTTCTTCCCAAACATGAGCAGTGGCACCTGGTGTACCTTTATTTTAATAATAATAATATTTGATAATCCAAATAAAAACTCTGCAGACAATGACAAATTTCAACATTTCTGAGTTGACTTTGGCTATGTCCCTTCTGGCCAACAACTTACAAGTAAAACAAACCAGGAAATGGGTGTTATGTAAACAGAAGCCCTCTGAATTTTGCCTTACATTATTATTTTTCCATGCACCATGGCAATTAAACTGGATAACCCTGTTGGAACTCCAACATTTCATATGTCTCCCTTTACCTATTTTACACAGTACTAGGGTGTTGTACCGTGTTAGCCATTATGAATGTAGAGAAAAGCCAAGCAAAATGACACCTTTTATTGGCTAACTGAAAGATTACAATATGCAAGCTTTCGAGGCAACTCAGGCCCCTTCTTCAGGCAAGATGTACATCTCTACCTATTTTACACAGTAATCCTTTAAAAAAGTTCAAACTTTCAAAAACAACAGGATGCAGTTCACATCCAAATTAATTCTATGTTAAATCTCTGCTGTCCAAACCCCTAAAAATCTTTCCCTTCCTCCTTGTCAATCAATAGCTCCTCTTCTTCTGACCAGTGGTCTAGCCAAAAATTCAATAGTTCAAAATTAAAGTAAGATTGCATATGGTGTACAATGGTGGACCTTTCAAAGGTATCAATATTTCATGGACAAAGTGGGCTACTGCTTGCTTAGTACAAAACCAATAAAGCGAATAAAATAATTAAATAATACATTCAGCTTGGCTAATATCATGTGTAAAATCTTTAAACCTAAAACAAAAACAGACAGCCAGTAAAGGAAAACCAAAATAAGAATGGCAGTCCCAATGCAACCCGTCAGAACTTCAGCAGTTTTGCAATGAAGAAAGAGGAAAAAATCAGGGTGTCCAGATGTGCAAAGCTGACAAAGACCTGTGCACATGGACTCAAGGGTGTCATGGTTGCTAAGGTTGCATCTGTTAAAATACTTACTTGACAGGCTTCAAAACATATGTGATCAATTAGTGTTTTATATTTTTAAATAATTTGGATCAACTCACCAACATTTGTTTTCATTTTGAAATTAAAGAATCTTTTTTTGTTGATCAATGTCAATATAGCCAAATTAAATGCACTGTGATTCAATATTGTACATGAATAAAATGTGAAAACCTCCAAGGACATGAATTCTTTTTATACAGTAGGTACTGCAGAAAAGCATTTCCACATCAGTCTTGGGTTTTACCAGTTTCCAGTTTGTAAATTAATTTTAAATGTAAGATTAAATCTGTGGAATTTAAAATCAAATCTGTTCACACAATTGTTTTATAAAAAAGGATCCTGGGATGAATTATAAAGTCATTTGCAACGACTCTACTCTTGAAACTCCTCTAAACATAGAGTTGAAAAGCAGAAGAGTGTCATTCACAACAAATTGTGCACTACATTTTAAGCAAGCCAAAGACATCTAACCGGTTGAGCAGTGCCAGAAATGTACTACAGCCGGACAATCTGCAGAAAGTGAGAGCCATTATCTGCAGAATGTTGATTCTGATCACATCCCCAAGCAACAAACAACTCAAAGTAATGACAACAGTTGAACTGTCTGCTGTGTTGTCCTCTTTGTGTTGTTTTTTTTTCCCTGTCTCTGCTTTTTCGCCATGTATTTGATAACATATTGAGCCAACCTGCGTGGGGCATAGAGATTTAGAGTTGGATCAACATGTCTGAAAGTCTTCTTTTTCATAACCATGAGCAAGGCTATGTGATTGTAGACATTGTCTCAGAGACTGCTGAGCACTAAATACATTTTAAGACTAGGTTTATCAATTTAATAAATATAATATATTCCAAATATATATATTCTACAATATATTCCAAAATGTACATTATTGTTGTGTGGAGATACACATAAAAGACATTTTTGGTTTTCTTATTTAAATTTATTCTGATTTTTTTAAACCAAAATAGCTAATAACACAGTTAATTTGCCATGAAGAAGTACAGGTCAACAAGATTAAAATATATCCTATTTTAGAAACTGCCTGATAAAGTAGATCCAGCAACATTCTTTTGGCTTATGGGTGAATCATATACTCGAAGACATCAGTAGAAATTAAGGGGAAGTGCATTTAAAACTAAAGCCAGGAAACACTTCTTTACACAAAGAGTTGTGGGATGGACTGAACGGTTACCTCTTGTTTGTCAAATTTCTCATGTTGTTATGCAAACTGAAGATAAAAAGAAATTGTAAAATTCATCAAAGAGGTCTAACACAGTTTTATTAACCAAATGACACAAATGCATCTGCTGTTACATTTCTGGGAAAGCAAAACAAACAAATACAATTTTACTTCATTTGGAGATTGTGGATAGCAAATGGGAACTGAATGAAATGAAGAATTCAATAAGAGACTGGGCTTAGCTTCTGAAAAGTAGAAGAATTATTCCTGTGTGACATGAGGGACTGCAGATGGACATTTCATGTCCACAAGCAGCTTACTAGAACTGCGGCATCTTTGATGCGTGACTTCTTTATTTCCAGCTGCATAGAATCCCTCATGCACGACTCTTTGCTTTCTAGATGCATTAAAATAAATAGAATGGCATATTAGGGACAGACTTTTAGTATCATCATAAAATAAAAGCAGCAAATCTTAGTTTCACACAGATGATTTCTGCCAGTGCGACTCACTCAGCTAATGGTTTACAAGCGGGGTAATGAAAGATACACATCTGTTCATGTATCACTTTTTTCCATGTATAAGTTTTAATAGAAGTGTTTCAATACTGTGGAGTATAATAATTTTAACATTTTAGGAATTGTTAGGTGCAGATTCATATACTGTATATACTGTATATACTAGTTCTACAAGTTAAACGTGCTGACCTACAGTCATAAAATAAAATGCTACAAAAGGCTAGAAATAAACAAACAGTCAACATTCCGCTCATTGTTTACAAAAATAAGAACTTACACTTGATTCTAAATTGAAGTCTATATATGAACTATCATGTCCAGGGGAACTAGGCTTTATTTATAACTTTCCTGTCCACCAGTAATGTGCCCACCTGGTGGCCACTACCTAAAATGTTGCGAATTTCCAGAACATACCAGATCATAAGCTTTCAATTAAGACCAAGATAAAGGTTCTAGACCCATTAGTTCATGAATGATCACATAACAGATGGATAGCACTTACTGTAGCATTTTATATATACTAGATTACTTTAATTGTAGTTCCTGCCAGGCCCTGTTTTACCACCTAACCAGCTTTGATGAGATTTTTCATTGTTAAGCTGAGTTATTACTCATCATATCTATTAGTCTAATTTAGTTTTGAAATAACTAGAAACACAAGACTCATGAGAGAGACATCAATT
This sequence comes from Erpetoichthys calabaricus, assembly GCF_900747795.2. NCBI lineage: Eukaryota > Metazoa > Chordata > Cladistia > Polypteriformes > Polypteridae > Erpetoichthys > Erpetoichthys calabaricus. Next base: position 202,902,241 of record NC_041398.2, read on the forward strand.
GCCCTGTATCTACATTTAATATATATTTATAAGTTTAAAACGGGGCCTCACAAAAAAAATGCAATACTTCTGCTATTGCCCGAGCACTTTGTTTTACTATTTTCAGATGTGTCTTGTTATTACTGAACAACAGTTTCTGAGCTTTAAGCATTTATCAACGAATGATTGTTAACACATGTCATGTGGGCAATATCATTTAGGCCCCAAAGAAGCAGCAACGTCCTAAAAACAGAGATTACAAAACCAAATAATTAAAAAACCCTCCTATTAAAATGATTTACTGTTTATATTTAATGAACTTTTAGCCAAAGTATATATCAGATATTACTGAGCCTTCATTTGAAGACATTCATAGTTCAATTGTACTATCCTTTTAAAGCTGCAGTTGCTTTTCAACGCAATATGACTTCAGATCTGCTGGTCATTTCCACAATAGAAGAAGATTTGCCAGTGTGATGAGTTCTTGACAAAATAGTATGATGGATTAGAATCTGCTTGTGTTTTTGACATTACGTAAATTTATGACACTCTTGGCTTTCCAACTATTATTGATCCACCCTCATACATAACTGCAGCTCTTTTATGCATCCTTCACCACTGCTTTCTGGCTTTACTTTAAGCAAACTTTTTTTGGATTATAACCAGCATTCTCTTGACAAAAACTCTGGAGTAATATGTCGACATACACTTTTAAAACATATTCCTGCCAATTTGAATATTCTTTATGAGTTTATTTCTGAAGTTGTTGATCTTGGATGAAAAAACAATTCTACTGTATAATCTGGAAGCTCTGTTGTTAGCAAGCAATCTCCTGCTTTTTGCGAATAATACATAAGATTAAACTGTTAGAAACTGCGACAGCCTGTTAAAAATGTTTCTTGTTTTACATTTTTTTTTCTTGTTCTGCTCTAGTGTGCGTCTTTGGAAAACTTTAACCTATAGGAAGATTCATACATGCGAGCTGTGTGCCATTGATGATTTAGTTATGAATTAATATAAAAATTGTTATTCTTTAATTTCAAGTGTGTCATGTCACCATATTGTAGCTTCAGCATTTTGTGTCTCTTGCAAGGACATATTGCACTGTTGCTAGAGACTTATTTTGATGAGAAACACAATTTATTTTAGTAACTTTTTTGCAAAGTGAAATACTGAGTTTTGCGGTGAATTCAATTCAGCTATCACTAGTCCAAGATTCATCAACAGTATTTACTTCAGCACTTACACTACCAGTCAAAACTTTGATCAGAAATGGTCATGTTTTTGATAAAACATGTTTGATAGATGTCCAGTTTTCCTAATGGTTAACTCCCTTAGTTTATCCTTAATTAATCACATACAGTGGTACATCTAGTCACGACCATAATTCATTCCAAAACTCTGGAAACGACCCGATTTGGTCGCAACTCGAACGTAATTTCCCCATATGATTGTATGTAAATACGATTAATTTGTTCCAGACCGTACGAACATCAGCTGCTCTAATGGCCTCTTTCTGTTTTACAATACGATTTCGACTTCTTGTACTCGCTGGCAAGATCGGTAACATGAACGCCACGCTCATACTTTTCAAAGATTTCTTTCTTTAATTGGATTTCAATTTTCTTTGAACCTTTCTTCTCACCAACACTACCACTCTTGCAAAATTAATGCAAAAGCACATGAAAGAGTTCACAGCGAATGAATGCACGTCTGACTGAGAACGATGTACAGGGAGAGACTGAACACATGCACACATGCATCGTCTTTGTTAGGCCCTGTATATGCAAACAAAAGAAAATGGGAAACAGAGAATGGGAAATCATTGGCGTGTATGAATCGGAAGGGAAACTGGCCACCAGTGTTTTTGTTCACTACCAGAGTGTGTGGTCATGAACAGATGTGAAATTTTGGCGAACTTTTTGATCATAACCCGAATTGTATGTGTTCGGAAATGTTTGTGACCAGAGGTTCTACTGTATAACTGCTGTTTGGTTATTACAATAACCTTTGTAATTACATTAGTAGTGCTAAAACCTGTTATTCTGTTCGCTTGAGTTGAAGGGGGCTGGCATTCTTAAGTAAAATTCTGGGTTCAAAAATGACCTAAATGAAAAAGCTTTCTTGATGACTGCCAGTCTGTTGTTCATAATAAAAGTTATCACAGGTGACAGATTGCCAAGAAACTGAAGATTTCATATAAAGGTGTCCATTACTGTCTTGAGGAAAGAAGGAAAACTGAGGCTAACCAGGACAGAAAAAGAAGGGGAAGGCACGGATGCACAACAGCACAAGGGGATAAGCACATCAGTGTCAGTAACTTGAGAAGCAAACACCTCACAGGACCTCAGTTGGCATCTTCCTTAAATGCACACCAAATACCAGTGTCGTCTGCAACATAATGCACTTTTCCAGTCATCTTCCTTCCAATCCCTGTGTTCTTTTGCCCATTTAACTTTTTCTTTTTACTCGCCACTTTCAGATATAGCATTTTCCTTGAAACTCTGCCTCAAAAGCCAGCATCCCAGCTTTGGAACATTAAGAATTCATGGTGAAAAGAGACAAGTGATTGAATGATATCAGAATAGTAGGTAAATATGCAGGTTTCATAATTCCCCAGTTAAACTTTGAGTACATTCAGCATTATATTGCAGTCAAATCTGGATAAAATAGCAACTGAGGAGAAAATGCGCATAAAGTGTTAAAGTAATTATAGTAATTTCACAGTGCAGTGGAAAGCACTTGCAATTGTGTAGCAGGATCCTCATCCATGACTGAATGTTTAAAATGAAATTGGAAAATAGATTCTCATCAATGTGAATACCAAAAGATTTGGGAAATCTGTGATTTACATGTTTATTTGGTGTTTAATACTTTCACTTTGTTATTGATTTGCTTCCTTTGTCTCTGCTTTTGAGCCCTTTAAGTGGCTTGAGCATGGAAATCGTGCTTTATAAAGTGAAGCATATTGTTATTTTTTATGTTTTCAGTGTGATTCATGTATTGATTGTGGATACAACTTCATTATTGAAGACTGTCAGTAATGGCGGATGAGCTGACAGCACTCTGGCCTAGGAGCAGACCATTGTCTAGCCTACTAAATCCAGACATAGCCAAATTTGATTTGGAAGGGAAACACATATGTTGTATTTCCTAATGTCAGTTGGGAATGAATGAGACTTGTGATCTAAAAAACTATCAATTTTGTAAACCATTAAAACATTATTATCGAGTTGACTAGAAAGTTCATTAATATTTGAAGAAATACTCTCCACTCCGACCTTTCACCTAGCTTCTTTTAAAGTATTTGACAGATTTTATGAGACAACCCTTCAGACCTACATGTCCCTAAAACAGTTCCCTGGATGTCTGCTGTGTGACTTTCAAGGACAAAGCTTTTAACAGCATGAAGAGTGAAGTTATGCATAACACATACAGGAGAACACATAGAACTCAAAGCTCCAATACCCTTCAGGACGTAGATGTATAAAATACAGCTTTGACCCTGTAATTTTTTAATTAACTTTTGTATTATTGAGTTTGATCTTTAGTACAGCTTTTTATAACTCAAGGCACATTAAATTAAGACAAGCCAGAAGAAGGGCATATGTTCCAGTATTAACCCCTGAAATGTAAATTGCTGAATCAAGTTGTAAACGGTAACTGCCTTCTTTAACCAAGTAATTTATCTAAACAGTTTCCACTTACAGTATCATAAAAAATAAAGCAAAAAAAGCTGCATTTCTTTGGATTGTTAATTTTTCAGTTATTGCACATACATACTGTATCCATGTTAAACACCTAGAAGCAGAGATTTCAATAATTCATTTTTGTAATAAATGTTCAGCAAATATATTCATTTCCTTCTTGCACTAATAGTTTAGTAATGTTTACCTGTCTGCTGTAAAATACATATCTTCTTCCGTTTACAGATTTATTTTTGGAGGAGCATTAATTTACAACCTCAGAAATTTCAATTCTTGATTGGAAAAAAGGAACAAATGTCTGATGCTTCATTCTGTGCTAATGAATTACAGATATGTTTTCTAAGCATTCATTTCAGTTACTCTGTGTATGATAAGTTGAGGAGGTTCACTAAAATAAGATACAACATACAGTACAGTACTTGTAAGCACAACATGGGCTACTTGAGAGTTAGGAAGGAGCTGTTATTTTGGTTATGATGTTGTTTGTATGGTTAGCTCTTAACAGAAAAGGAAAAAAAAACAACACAATCAATGTAGTAAATACTTTCATTAATAAATTAAAAAGGACTTGACTCATCTACAGTATATGAGATGGTAGTTTGTCCAAAATTTACATCAGGAATATTTAACAGAATCATCGGTAGATCACCTCATAGAGAACATCTCTTTGTCATCAACAGTCAGATGTCTCACAGTATTTTTAAGATGACTTCTTTCACTCTGCTCAGTTGTGGTTTTGACCTCTTTGTTGAATAACTTGTTGTTTGTCTGCCATGGACTCTGTTCCTGTCTATGTTAAGGGTTGGCAATGTTATTACTTGTCACAAACAATGTCACATATTGTATAACTCTGCAAATACAATAAAAATGTTAATAAAAATTTCCATGAATGCTTTATGTGTTTTGTTGAATGATCCACCTGGCCTTTCATATTTGTCACCCCTTTCTAGATGATGAATCTTGGTATTGGGTACCTTTGAGCATTTAAAGAATATGTGCAAGTGTTACATAAAGTCAAAGTGTACTTGGAAAGAAAAGACAACAACCAGATCAGTTGCCTGCAAAGAAGTTCTTGTTTAAATAACACCTGGCAAATGCCACTGCTTAAATAAATAACTGATAAAACTGAACAGTGGCATTCTTTGTGTCTTGGTGTGGGTTTGTTGATAAACATATCTGTTTTATTTATTTATTTTTTTCATTTATTAAAGCAGTCACATTTATAAACTCAAGAAACTGAACCAAAATATTTATATATGCATTCATCTGCATACAGTATTGCCTAATTTCAATTTGCTAACACCGATTTCTGGCTGACTTGTTACGTTTATATTTTGTACTAATCATATCCATCAAAGAACTAAAATATATATTTTACATGCTTAAACAAATTCTAAAGCAGAACCTGCTTGACGTCTGTAATAAAAGAAGGACTGATAGAATGAGTGTCATAGGTTTGCCTCTCCTCACTGGTCTTTTTTTTTTTTACATAAATCTGACCTAAATTCACAAAATCTGCACATTGAAAAGTTCAGGCTTTTATGGGATGTTAACCATTTTGCCCTGAGTCCTTGTCAGGCAGATGGAATGATGCTCAGTTATTTAATTACTAGGAGGGCTTACCCCCTGCTCGCTTCACTTGACAACCCCCCTTGCCTGTGGTACGTGCCAGCCACTTTGCATGTCTGCCGCTTGTGTTGTGAAGAGGGGGGGCTGAACACACCCCAAGGAGACGCATTCGCACCTACGAAACCCCCTCTTAAACGGTGATACAATGGGAAACAAATACAGTATTTTTTACTTTTCTTTGCTCGATCAGCTGCTGGATTGCTTCATCTCAAGTGGCGATTCAAACATTTATAAGCTTGTACAGCAGCTGTGCTGATTACTTGCTTGTTTTTTTTTTATTGTTAATTATAATTTTCATTAGTTTGATTACATTTTTTCTTAAGAGTTTTATTTTTTATGTTAAGATTGACCTTTCATGTTATTGCACCCTTTGTGGTTCTTTTATATTTTGTACATATTTGTTTAATTAATATATTAATAAATGAGACGTGAACAAAGTTCAACAGAAAGGTGGCCTCAGTTTACTGCTTATATGTTTTGCTATATTTTCACATATATGGCCTTTCAGAGGAAATTGCTCTCTTTAGGAGCTGTATAGTACCTTAGATGTTTTAATTAATTTAAGTTGTTTGTTTTATTTCTTTATAAAACATGCAGTATTAAAGTATGGCACTAAAAGATTAATAGAACCTCTAGTGAATGAGAGTTTGCACCATTCCAGATGTTAATTCCAGATGTATGATATCACGTCCCAGGTGGACAGACTCCTGTTGTGAGCCGGGTGGCCTTCTGTTGTCCAAAAAAAAAAAAAATGTTAACATTCTGTCTTGTTTATATTTTCTGGTTTTGTTTTTGCTCCTGCTTGTTGGTTTCTTCCAAAAAATTTCATTTGTAATTATACATTCTGGAATACAAGCATAAAACTTTTCTCTAAGTTTTCTTTCCAGAGCATTAATATCCATCTTGTGAAGTAGTGAAAAAAATACAGAAACAGCACATTAGTGACTTGTCCAACCTCTCTGTCAACACATTTGATTTGTATTTCACTGTTTAAACACAGTATACGGTATTTTAGTCTTCTTAAATTTTCAAATATAGAAAAAGAAACCACCATATAAGACAACCCACCACTACACATTCCACTTTCTATGTCAGCATGGGCCAAGGCAGAAGTGCTGCAATTTATCAAGCATATGTTCAGCTCCAGCATTTGTGGCAAACGACAATATTACATCAGGCAAGCATCAACATCCTTCAACATCTGCTACCATCTTTCTTTTGCAAATGATTTCACAGCAGTTTCCCAAATCAACCCCTTACGATGCAATTTTTTGCTGCCCTCTTCTTATACAAGGGACGTCAGCAGATTTATTGCCAATGCAGCAGAGAATTGACAGGATGTGTGAAATACCCATTCTAGCATTCCTTTGTATAGCTCTTTTAGACCAGATTAGTTTACTTCATGGAAAATTATTTGCTTAAAGCAAATGTTTGCTAGGAAAAAAACATAATAATATGTTTTACATACAGTACAATGAAAACTCTGGCTTGATAAAACAAGAAAATTCCAAAACAGCCTGTACGCATCTTGAATACCGACCGTCCCTGCCATATTGATTATTCTGCCAGAAAACAGGAGAGATTTTTGTTTAATAACTTAAAAGTAAAAAATGAATTCATAAAATGTGTTGTATGTAATTCAGTAAATTGGGGTTTTGGACTCTGCAGATTTCATTCTTGTGAAAGTTTTCTATATTTAATCTCATTTTGACGCTGTTGTTTTTGTAAGAGCCAACCCCATAAAGTTATTCTTGAATTCACACGTATTTGCTTAACTAGAATTGGATGTTGGTTTCATATTTCTACACAGGTAGTGGAAGATTGATGTTTTATTCCATACTAACCAACACGCAGCGTAGCATACGCCGCATAATTATGTATTGATGGGTGAACACTTCCTGAACGACACAGTTGTCAGTACTTGTAGATTAAGGTGTAGCGGGTCTTCGTTGTTGACGCTTAATATAGCTTGCGTACTGTGAGGTTCCGGAGTCACAGTTGAGAAACACTTTTTTAATGTCTTTTAAGAAAAGGGGAAACAATGAACATGTGAAACATCCGTAATGTAATAAGCCACCAAGAAAAGTAACATTGCAACAATGCTATCTACGACCCGATCGCTGTAAACAGAAGTGAAAACAAAATCGAGCCCGGTGCATTCTTTAACTGCCTTGTGGCGCAGTGGTAGTGCTGCTAATTTGCAGTAAGGAGACTGTGGAAGATTGTGGGTTTTGTTCCCGGTTCCTCCCTGTGTGGATAGCGCTTTGAATACTGAGAACACCGCTATATCAATGTAACACAGTATTATTATTCTTATGTGTCCAGCTCTCTCTCTCTCGCGCGTGCGCGTGTATGTATGTGTGTGTGTGTGTCGCTTGCTCTCTCTCGCTCGCTCGCTGCACGTGTTCCTGCAGGCATACGCCGCATAATTATTTATTGATTGCTGAACACTTCCGGAAAGACACAGTTGTCTAAAAGGAGGGAAAAAAATTAACATTTGCAAAATCCGTAACGCTGCTTTCAGTAAGTACAATGCACACACGTTTAATTTGTCGGCCACTTTTTGCCAGCCGTCTTTTCTGGTTTGGGCTGCTTTTGCAGTGTTACCGCTTGTGCATATTAAATCTTGAAATCCTTTGAGTAACTAATTAACTAACTAACACCCACCCACACACACAGCTTGTGTAGAAGGTCAGCTGCTGAGAGAGCGTCTCGACTGTTGCAGGGCCTGCATCGGTGAAGCAGGTGAGACACTAATGAAACAGAAGCACAGGGCCCGACACGATCGCTGTAAACAGAAGTGAAAACAAAATCGAGCCTGGTGCATTCTTTAACTGCCTTTTGGCGCTGTAGTAGTGCTGCTGCTTTGCGGTAAGGAGACTCTGGAAGATTGTGGGTTCGCTTCCCGGTTCCTCCCTGTGTGGATAGCGCTTTGAATACTGAGAACACCGCTATATCAATGTAACGAAGTATTATTATTCTTATGTGTCCAGCGCTCTCTCTCTCACGCGTGCCTGTATGTGTGTGTGTGTGTGTCGCTCGCTCGCTCTCGCTCTCTCTCTCGCTCGCTCGCTGCACGTGTTCCTGCAGGCAAACGCTGCATAATTATTTCTTGATGGCTGAACACTTCCGGAAAGACACAGTTGTCTAAAAGGAGGGAAAAAAATGAACATTTGCAAAATCCGTAATGCTGCTTTCAGTAAGTACAATGCACACGCGTTTAATTTGTCGGCCACTTTTTGCCAGCCGTCTTTTCTGGTTTGGGCTGGTTTTGCAGTGTTACCACTTGTGCATATTAAATCTTGAAATCCTTCGAGTAACTAATTAACTAACACCCACCCACCCACACACACACACAGCTTGTGTAGAATGTCAGCTGCTGAGAGAGCGTCTCGACTGTTGCAGGGCCTGCATCGGTGAAGCAGGTGAGACGCTAATGAAACAGAGGCACAGGGCTTATTGGTTTTTAAAGACTGCTTCCTTCATTGTGTTTTGAGAGGGAAACATACAATTGTCCGTGACTGACAATTGGAGGGCCGCCGTCGCATCCTCATTCAGCGATTCACATCCGCGACAAACATGCCTCTTCTTACATGGTCCTGCCGCGTCCACCCTCATTCTCAAAGCATACACACTGCCTGGTCATGTGCCTGCTTGCAAGAGCAACTCACGGAGACCCGCCCTCCAACTCTAAGACCATGGCGTGTAAAACAGTTTGCGATGGTGGTGCGTGCGTCATAACCGAAAAGAATAATGAAAAGTCAACGTGGCTCAGAGGTGCATGTGGAGTCTAGCAGAGACGAACGTGAATGACGCCCTGTGTTGTGAGGTGCTGCATCCGAGGTGGTGGGCGTGGCTCGGCGAGTTGTCGTCGTATCCAATGACGTCGTGTTTTGTGAGTTGCTGCGTCCGAGTTGGTGGGCGTGGCTCTGCGAGTTTTATCCAATGGTCTTAGAGTTGGTGGGCGTGGCTGTCTTGCGTGCTTTCCATGGGTGGCTACTTGCGTGCTTTCCATGGGTGGCTACTTGTCGGAGGCTTAGTGAATTATATATATAGATAATGTAACATGTAACATGCTAATGGAACATTTCTAACATTTGGCTGTATTTCCTCTGAAACAACAGAGTATGCTGGTTAGAAAGATGAATTGTTTACAAATGGAAAGGCACAGAGGCGGGAAAAGGATGCTAAGGATAGAGCTGCCAGGCAAGTGGAAAAGAGGAAGGTCTAAGAGGAGGTTTATAGATGTGGTGAGAGAATGACATGCAGGTGATGGGTGTAACAGAGCAAGATGCAGAGGACAGGAAGATATGGAAAAAGATGATCCGCTGTGGCAACCCCTAACGGGAGCAGTCGAAAGAAGAAGAAGAAAAGGCAGAGAGTCTTCTGTTGTGCCAATATCGAAACCCATATGGTAACTTACTGTAAATGTAATCCTGAAACTGAAACATCATAAGCAAGAAGTGTGTATTATCAATTGTTTTTCTTCATTTTCTGTGAACTGTTTTTACTTTGTGTGACACTAAATGTAACTGCATTCATTTGGTTTCCAAAAATTCTGCAACTTCTACCTTCTCTTAGGGTTCAGGCAATGAGTGTGACTCATGGACACGTATGCTTACAAATAATTCCACAGCTGAAATGTCTTCATTTTAAAAGCTTTAGTAAAAATTCAAAGCAAAATAGTTTATACAAGAATAAAGAGAAAATTTGATGCTACAAAAGAAAGGATATTATCTTTATATATAATACGCTACCGTGGCTGTTCGTTTGTCTGTCCAGGATTTTAAATCACTTGTAGCTAGCAAACCGTTTGACCTATTGACCTGAAATTTGGTACACATATACTACGTGACGTCTACTATCCGCTTTTGGGGTGATGATTGACCTCCAAGGTTATTCCGCTTTTTATTTTTATTTTATTGTAGAATCAACTCTCGGCAGCAGGAAGCAGGGTGGCTGTGCGGCGCATGCATATGGGCGCTGTTCTATCCATACTACTTTCACCATCGCTTCCCCTACCTCTTTATATCTTAAATCATTTTTGAGGCAGACTGAAGACTTAAGTGCCAGCTTAAGTGAAAAATTAAAGAAAACGTACTAAGTAATTGCAACACAAAAACTGACTTAATCAGTTTTAACGTGAAAAGATGCCAACGAAAGAAGAGAAGAAGCGGGCTGCTAGGGTGGAGAAAAGAAAAGCTGCTCAGGAATCAGCAAGCACATCAACATCTGAGCAAAAGAATGGTAAACGTACAGAGAAAGAGTATGAAAACTAGGAATGCTCAAGTCAAGTGTATTCAATGCACGTTATCGTGCAGTGCGCCGTTACTGGTATAAGATATTTCAGTTCAAGGCTTGTGTATCTTGTTATACTTCTTTGAGTTTCTGTTACAATTTCTATATATAACTATATATGATATATATAGGGACTATACTAACTACAGTATATACTATAACTAACTATATATAAACTCGTACTTTGATATGTCAAATATGCAGATGTGAAACATGAACGTTCAGAAAGTGGTATTACCCTATTGAAAACAAGGCAAATCAGTTACGTTTTTTGCTAACTAATGACTGATTAAACTTCTGTTACTGGATTTCAGATAATGCTGAGCTATAAGAAAGTTCCATTACAAGCTTTAGAGGTTAAATAGAATCATATATTTATATGTAACAATGAGAAACTCAAATTCTAATTAAATTAAGCCAACAGTCGTGTGCATTTTAACATTAAAACTAAACATTCTAAGATTGGCTCTTTTATTTGTAAAAACAAACATACTTGGACTATGGAACTTTCTGTGTTCAACCCTTACTTGATGCTTGAACCTTTCCAGTGGCTGCAGAATTTTAGAAACATCAAATACACACAGCTACTTTTTTTTTTATGTAATGCCATGTTTCTGCCATTTTGTGTATAGGTTTTGATCATGACGCTGCCCATAAAAAGTCATCATGGAAATGGTATTTAAGAATGCAGTGTGCTAATCCTGATATACAAGTTTCTCACTTCAAAATCAAAAATATTAGTGATGAATTTTGAATGTGAAGAATTAGTGAAGCTCCAATCAATTTAAGCAGTTAAATATTTGCATGGCTTTTGACTCTGACTTTGGTTAACATTTTAGGATTTTGCATTTTTGGTTTCTATCTTTCCAGTCATAGACCTTTTTTGTTATTATTTTTTTTAAACACATAAGCCAGCACGTTAAAGGAAAACATAAGCCGCTTTTGCAAAAATTGTAATAAAAACCAAACGCAATTGCTCTGCATCACCACCTCATAACACATCCCAACCCAACCCTGCTACATTAAAATTGAGAAGGCACAGCAAAAACAATGAAGGTGCCCTTAAGGACTGGCAAGCAAGGAAACAGGGAAGCAGTGACCCCATTAAGAAGAAGAAAAGTGAAATATTAAGGTTGTGGCCTGTGCTAGGGGGCATCCATACTTGGACCAGCTGCACTGTATCAGTCCATTTATCAATAAAGGTACCAGATACCCTGATGATCCTCACTGGTGACAATTCCAAAAGGATCAGATTAGAAAAGGATGATGTCACACAGAACGAGAAAAGGAAATAAGAGATTTCCAGTGAGAAGCGAGGGCCATAATGTAAAGAGCTTTTGCTCAATAACAGATAAATGAAGCAAGGAAAAGTATAAAAGTAGACAAATGTGGGAAAGAAAGGGCATTTTAATAGAGAAAAGTGTAAGTTAGAAAAGTGAGACACTCCCAACCAAAAACTGAACACTGAATAGAAATTCCAAAACATGCATAAATGTGCCTGGGGTGTTCAGTGAACAAAAGTGACAATTAGAGATCAGTGGACAATCCTCAGGCATATTGTTTATGTATGGGGACATATAATTGAAATTGAAATTGTTGATAATTAGGATAAATTAGGATACATCAAATATATCAATCAGTATGTGAATACGTTTGCTAAAACAGAGCTGGAAATATCTAATGAGACCACCAGCAATGCAAAAAAACTGTTTTGTGAAAAATGGGAGTGCGTGTGCCAAGCTCTACAAAGGTCAAGATGCCTCTCCACCTTACGCTATATTTCTAAAGTATAAGTGATTAGAAGACCCATCTTTGAAGCTCTAAGAATAAGACCAGCATAGGAGAGGGTGGGAATAGAACTCAGACATGCCATATGGGACTCCAGAAGCACCCATGAAGGAGGATTAGCAGACAGGGGCATCAATTGCCATACTGGACACAGTGCAAAAGCCCAGTAGAACTTAAATCCCTAGTTGTAACTGTTACCTTTTCTCTCTGTCCTGTCCCAGTACTTTCCTCTCTCAAACGGACTTTTGGCATGGTAGTTTTTCATCTTGGTGGTATATTTTGAATATATCTGTATGATATGATTCTTTCCTGAAGTATAACTTTAAGAAGTTTTTTCATTTCTCCTTACACACATCAACAAGTGCAACTATTTGCCCACTGAAAGTTGTGAAGCATTTATGTTAGCAGCAATTAATACAGCCCTGAAAAGAGCAACCTCCATCACAGTGCTGAATCACACACACACTTGAACTCACTTATACAATTCTTCAGTACTGCTGTCTGGCAAAAGCCTGTAACTAAGGTGATTTAAATTATGAAGATATGTTAACATATATATTTTGCAATAAGAGACTCACTCAAGATCACACTGTAAGGCATAGACAAGGAATGAACCACAAGCTTTTTGTTCATAGTCCACTGCTCGAGCCACACTGCCTCTTTACCACTGCCTTCTAATTGATGTAAACGTCACAACTTAGGGATGGTGAAGGACACACTTGTGTGCCTAAAGGAAAGCCTTGCAGAGGGATGTGTAAACACCGCAAAGACCACCACAAAGACAGTGCCCAGGTCAGTAACTAACTTAGGAGCCTGCAGTTTTGCCACTGCTCTTCTAATGACTAACCACACAATAATAAACATTTCATTTGGTATATTATTTAAAGTCCATGGTAATCTTTATAGAATAAAATACATTGAAAGTCTGATCAAAAATAAAGAAATGCATGAGGTCCAGATGTGTTGCTAAATAAAAAGGGCAAGGTTACTAATTTAAAAATTCATGCAATACATGCACTTTCATTGTGATCTTTTCATGTCTGTATACTTTATGTAAGCACTTTATCTATTAATTTCTGTTTTCCTTTGGTACTTTTTGTCCTTCTGGAGAAGAAATGTAGATAATATGTGTGGGAGTCATAAATAAAGACAGTGCTGTTGGAGCTAACTCCTTTAATTCACTGTCTTCACTGTTTGTTGCATGTAATAATTTGTGTTATGCAGTAACCTGCCATTTAAGAAAGGGCATTTGGGTTTGACTAAAGTGCTGTTAAAGTTGAAGTACAAAGCACAATGAAAAGCTGATTTACATTAAAAAAATAACTTTTTACAATGGAAAACAGTTCTCTAAAATGACAAGTCTTTAAACTTGATATATTTAATTTTCAAGAATCTAATATACTTCTTTTACTGCAGTAATCTCCAATTGCAGTACAAGCTACAAATTATAAAATTAATAACTTGTTTTGTATGAGCAATTTGAGGTTCATTAATATTTTTCAACAATCACAGGTATAGTATATTAAATATTGACACATCAAGCATACAGTATAGCAATATTGTACCAATAGTGATTAACATGGAGTGCTTCCTAGACTGTTGGCAGAAAGTCCATATTTATTTATTCTGAAATCAAAGTAAAGGAAGTATAAAAAAAAAAGAAAACTGATATTCTATATATATATTGTGAACAGTAGGGGGCATCACTAAGCCCCCAAACCCCAGACATACAGCACCCAACACAACTCCAGTTCTATTTTTAATACACTAATCTCTATACAATTACAATCAATATATATACTTTTAAGTTCTCTCTCCTTCTCTACTCCAATGAGTGTTGCCTGCTGCTTCCCGACTCTGACTCGCCCATGTGTTGAAACGGGCTACTTTTATGCTGGACCCGAGAGCACTTCCAGTGAGGTGATGTGGCCATTTCGAAGTATTTCTGGGTCATAAGAAAGCCAGGGAGCCCCCCCAAGGCAGCACCCTCTATCGTCCCCCAGGCATCCCTACAGGACTGCACTTCCAAACTCTAACTCTCATATAGCCCTGTGGCTGTCCAAACTGAGACTCTATATGAGAGACACTGCCACCCAGGATAGTAGGAAATGAACTGCTCCAAGCCGTCCTTTGTTACTTGTTTCTGTAGACTTCCCACTCAGGATGGTAATCATAAGGCATCCTGGCCCTCACATAGTCCATCACTTCTGTTATGGCATCCTGGTCTGGTAAGGGATCCATCTACCCATCTGTCCTCTGGGGTATCTGCAATATACAATGAATGTCATTAGTGTGTGAATCAAATATATAATCTACTGTCAAAGAATGAAGTCAGTAAAACACTGCACCCTCTACGATACTGAAGAGAAAGCCAAATTGCAAGAAGTTTATGTTATGTTCGCAATATGTACATTTTATGACAGTGTGTTCTTGTTGCCGTAAAGTGTTGGGGGTTAGTGGGTGAGTTTCTGGCGGGATTAGTGGTTTGGAAATAAATGCCTTTCTGAGACAAACTGCACCTGTGTACTCTCGTATTGTATGCAACATTTTGGCAACGAGGATGGCTGAATTTTCACTTCCACCATCTTCTCCCTTTCTTTCCCTGCCTGGAGAGCCTCCAGTGCCTTGGTCCCACTGGCTGGAGTCTTTTGAAACTTACTTTCTGGCTCTTGATTTGCAAAATTTAAGTGATGCACGCAAAAGAGCTTTGCTCCTACACTGTCTGGGAATGGAGGGACAGAGCGTGTTTAAGACTTTGGGGGACGCAGCCACATACTCCGCTGCTGTGACTCTCCTGCAGACGCACTTCTCCTGCTTGCAAAGTGTTATCCTCCACTAACTCCTATTTTGTAAACGGCGACAGCAGGCAGGCGAATTGGTTCACCAATACGTGGCCAACTTAAGGGGTTTAGCCAGTTTAAGGGCAGTAAACAAGGCAGTCATTCCTGACAAATACCCTCTGCCAACATCAGAGGAGCTAACTACACAATTTTATGGACCTTGTTTCTTTATAAAGTTAGATCCCCGTCAAGGATATCTGCAGGTACCACTCCACCCCAGCAGTCGAGACCTGACTGCATTTGTCACTCACATTGGGGTTTTCCAAAATACTAGAATGCCATTTGGACTCAGTTCAGGCCCGAGCTGCTTTCAGAAGATAATGTCATGGCAGGGATTTATGATGATATAGTTGTGCATGGTTCCACAACCCCTACCCATGATGAATGTCTCAAAAGAGTGTTTTCAGCACTGGCCAGGTGTAATCTCACTCTTAATGGTGATAAATGTGTGTTTTCTTCACCTTCAATTGAATTTGTCGGTTTCTGACTGTCTGCAGATGGTTTAACCCCACTCCAGTCTAACACGGAGACAATTCAGAGAGTTCCAGAGCCCACATCACTAGCACAGGTTGCTTCATTTTTGGGTATGAGTGCATACTATCTACATTTTCTGCCACAATACTCCTCCACTACTGCACCCTTACATCAACTTCTGCACCCTTACGTCAACTTCTGAAAAAAGGTCCCTGGGCATGGACTCCAGCCTGCACAGAGGCGTTTCAGATACTAAAGGCTCAGCTTATTTCACTGCCTGTGCTGGCACACTTTGACCCCAATAGTCGCACCTTAGTCACTTGTGATGCATCTGGAACTGCTCTTGGGGCTGTACTGTCTCAGATTCAGGAAGGGACTGAGAAACCTGTGGCATTTGCTTCTAGAGCTCTTAGCCCAGGTGAATAGAAATACTCAAGTCAGTGAGCGAGAGGCACTGGCATGTATCTGGGCTTGTGAATGGTGGCACATGTATCTGTATGGCGTGCATTTACACTCAGAACTGACCACCAAGCTCTCACTGCACTGCTTTTTATATCTGGTTCTGGCCACAGGCCACCAAGACTGCACCGCTAGTCAGAGTGTCTCCAGCAGTACAATTTTAAACTCCAGTATACTCCCGGGTGCCACAATTTGGTGGCAGACCTACTGTCTCGGTTCTCAGCTCCTCCAGCCATGACTCCCTGCCCTGATTCTGCAGAGCCTGAACTTGTTCAGCTTCTTCACACACCTCTAGAGGCCACGGTGTCACTCCAGGAGCTGCAGCAGGCCTCAGAGCAAGACTCGCTCACTCAGCTTTGTACTTTTATCAGGCAGGGGTGGCCTACTCAAGTACCGGCTGAGGTGACACCATTCCATCGTGTCAAGGATGAACTCACTTGCTGGAATGAAAGCTGTGTTGCTCGTGGTCTCTGCACAGTAGTTCCAAGGTCTCTCCAAGCACGTGTCCTGGCTATGGCACATGACTGCCATTTGGGTATTGTCCGTGTTAAGCAATGATGTCGCAACCTTGTGTGGTGGCCAGGGATTGATGCTGATATTGACACTCTGGTCAAGGAATGCCCTGCTTGCCTTGTTAGCGGTATAATGGGTCCTCCACCCACACCCCCATTGCAGCCAGTTCAGTGGCCTGTTAAGCCTTGGGAACACATACAGCTAGACATCTGCGGCGAGTTACATGGCGTTTCACATCATCAACATTTTCTTATTGTGGCATACAACCTACATTCTAAGTGGCCAGAAGTAGCCTTAGTTGGATCAGTTACAACCAGAGCTATGATCAAGTTTTTGGAGTCCATTTTTGCTCGCTGGGGATTGCCAGTGGCTGTTTCAACAGATAATGGTCCACAATTTACTTCCGTTGAATTTACAAGCTTTCTGATGAACAAAGGAATTGAACACCATCGCATAGCATTCTACCACCCCCAGGCCAATGGGGGGAGGGGGGGGGGGCGTCTAAATAAAACTTAAAAAAAGGCATTAGAGCACATTTGGCAGGTGGGTGCACATTTGTTTCGGCACTTCTCCAGACACTTCTTCACTACAGAGCTACACAGCACTCAACTACAGGCAGTTCACCTGCAGCTCTTATGATTGGTCGTGAACTTCAGCTTCCACTGGATCGTCTGCATGCTCAAATAGCTTTGCCCACTGCAATGCATACACAGAACAGTGTGTCCAAGAGCCAGAATAAAATGAAGCAACATTTTGAAAATCCATCCATCCATTTTCCAACCCGCTGAATCCGAACACAGGGTCACGGGGGTCTGTTGGAGCCAATCCCAGCCAACACAGGGCACAAGGCAGGAACCAATCCCGGGCAGGGTGCCAACCCACCGCAGGACACACACAAACACACCCACACACCAAGCACACACTAGGGCCAATTTAGAATCGCCAATCCACCTAGCCAGCATATCTTTGGACTGTGGGAGGAAACCGGACATTTTGAAAATGCCAGATATAACTGTATCAGATTAGGTCAGGGTCTGGAAGCCACATCAAGAACATAAATTGAAATCTTTTTGGTCTTCTCCTTTAAAAGTAATAAGCCAACTAGGACCTGCCACATTTTGTCTGGCTGATGGTTCCCGATGGCATGCAAGCCACCTCTGCAGGGTACCTGCACCACCAGTGCCGAGCTGTGACTCTTCAGGTTTTACAGCAGAGTGGCTTGATTCAGCAGCAGAATCATTGGTCCCTATGCAGACTGAGGACCCTGAGGTGTTGCAACCTCCGACCAGACCTGAACGTGTCAGAACTCGGCCAGCCAGATTCAACGATTTCCTTAGTGATTTTCACAGTTAAGCAAACTTTAGAATGACATTTGGGTTTTGAAAGAAGCACACAAAAGAGAAAAAAAAAGACTTCAGTACAATTTCAATTACTTCTGAAAGTTCAAGCCTTATGTTATGTTTTTCTGGGAGTCACTGTATTTGGTGAGGGAGGGGGAAAATGTTATGTTTGCAATATGTACATTTTACGACAGAGTGTTCTTGTTTGCCGAAAAGTGTTTGGGGTTAGAGGGTGAGTTTTTGGCGGGATTAGTGGTTCGGAAATAAATGCTTTTCTGAGACAAACTGCACCTGTACGCTCTCGTATTGTATGCAACAATTAACAGCATAGTAATAAAACCAGTGAGCATGATATGGGCTTATCATGTGGGATTGGGCACCCTGTTTATTTGGCAGGTGTAGCATTTTTGCTCTGCCCTCACATTTGTCAGGTCTCTCTTTTCACAAGCTCTTTCCAATTTTCTACCTTCTGGTTTCTATTATTAGTCAGTCTTATCCCTACTAAAAGCAGTTATCTCTTTCCTTCTAATTTAAAGCTCTTCTAACTATAACACTTGCCAATTAAGTCAAATCAGAGACTCAATTCCAGATGACTTCAAAGACACTTTGGGGGTTGCTCTGGCACTTGGTGTTGCTGCACCTTGTTATTCTCTTTAAGAAATGGACACCCAAGACATGCATTAGGCAACCTGCCCTTCTGCATTCATAACACCGAGCAAGTAGATTCAAGCTTGGTGTACCTGCTGCCTCTTGGGGACATTTTTTTTTTATTTTTGCAAGATAAAAATAGCAAATATAGCATATTCTTCTGACTAAATATTTTAAGACAAAAATGTCTTTGAAAATTACTTTCCAATTTGAAAGTCTTTTAGATGGTATATTTAATGAAATGGCATTAATTTACAGGTATATACATTACAGTAAAAGTGTAATAACAAAACTTGTTATAACTGAAATTGTAGGTAAGTGTGGTGTAGCAGGTAAAATACTAAACTCTAACATTATCAATGTATAGGATTGGTGGTTCAGTTCCTCCTCCTCTTGTTATCCTGAACTGACTGCTTAACGTGTCTGTTAGGGAGCTAAGTTAATCAGGGGCTTGTAAGGGTCTTAATCTGGACTTGATTGCATATTTATAACGTATTTTAAAAGATGGTGTTTTTGTCCGCCAGGGCTGCCCTTTGTCACCGAGTTTTATGGACAGAATTTCTTGGCATAGCCAAGAAGCGGAAGGGGTATGGTTCGGTGATCTCAGAATATTGTCTCTGTTATTTGCGGATGACATGGTTCTGTTGGCTTCATCGGACAGTGACCTCCAGCTCTCACTGGAGCAGTTCGCAGCCGAGTGCGAAGCGGCGGGGATGAGAGTCATGACCTCTAAATCCGGGGCCATGGTTCTCTGCTGGAAAAGGGTGGAATGCTCTCTCCGGGTTGGGAACACATCACTGCCTCAAGTGGAGGAGTTCAAGTATCTCGGGGTCTTGTTCACGAGTGAGGGAAGAATGGAGCGGGAGGTCAACAGACGGATCGGTGCGGCATCCGCAGTAATGCGGGCTCTGCAACGGTCCGTCGTGGTGAAGAGAGAGCTAAGCCAAAAGTCTAGGCTGTCGATTTACCAGTCGATCTACGTTCCTACCCTTACCTATGGCCACGAGATTTGGGTAGTGACCAAAAGAGCAAGGTCGCGGATACAAGCGGCCGAAATGAGTTTTCTCTGCAGGGTGGCTGGACTTTCCCTTAGAGATAGGGTGAGGAGTTTAGTTATCCAGGAGAGACTCGGAGTAGAGTCGCTACTCCTCCGCATTGAGAGGAGTCAGTTGAGGTAGTTTGGGCATCTGGTCAGGATGCCCCCTAGACGCCTCCCTGGGGGGTGTTCCTGGCATGCCCCACTGGGAGTAGGCCACGGGGCAGACCCATGACACGCTGGAGGGATTATATCTCCTGGCTGGCCTGGGAACGCCTCGGGGTCCTCCCAGAGAAGCTGGAGTAGGTGGCCGGGGAGAGGGAGTTCTGGGCTTCCCTGCTTAGGCTGCTGCCTCCGCGACCCGACCTCGGATAAGAGGTGGATAAACATGGATGGATGGATGATGTTTTTGTTATAAAAGGACACAATACAAATAATGCAATGTACATGTCACACTTTTCTGATTTTGTTAAGTCTCCAAACAGAATTGGCCAGAACAGCATGTTCTCAATGAGCAAGTAAATATTGCTGCTAAACATTCAATTTAACCTCCCTATGACAGTTAAACATTAAAGGGGTATAAAACCCATAATGACTGCAGGCAGAAGGTATATAAAACTTGGCTTGTACAATAAATATCTGAGTCTGGAAACTTTTATGCCAATCTCTTCCCTCATGAAGAAGCAGGAAATTACAAATCCGTGAAAACAGAGATGAAGAAATACCTCTACTCACTGAGGAAGGTGGCAGTTTGCCACAAGCCACAGGAGGTTCAGTAATAAGACCCTAAGATAAAATGACTATTTGAGATAATGAATGAAGGGTCTGCTGTGCTAAGTGAATTTTAAATTTCAAGTGAAATGTTAATAGAAAGACTCAACTCAATCATTTCAGGAATTTGCTTATTATGTTTTTAAATAGTTCTTGCAGATTTTGACAAATTCTTTTGAACAATCATCTGGAGTCTAGTTTGCTGTAGTACTATCAAAAAGTAGTTAATCTCACATTCACGGAGCTGCATTTTTGCTCTTGCTTTTTCTCAGGGCATTTAATCCCCTTTAACTAATTCTGATAGCCGTCACTCCATCAGACTTAATTGTGGTTTACTGGATTTACTTGTTTGGTTCTGTATGCCTTGGTTCTTTTTTCACAAAGATTGCTTTCTTTGTTACTGATATTTTGGCAGGAGCCTCTGTTTTGCATTACAAACTGCTTGTTCTTATTGTAAGAACCTGTTTTCTTTTTGGCAACCAGGTTCATTCATGTGCCTTTGTATTTTATTAGACAATCACTCATTTCCATTTCTACTGGCTATTTACTGTTTGTATCAGATGTTGTAATAAAATATACATATAAAATACACATGACTTTCCATCTGAAGAAATGGCCAGAAACAAAAAAAGAATTCAGGCCAGGATATGGATGTAAACATTTCCCTTCACTATAAACCTCATGCATGGATAAGAGCGCAGCTAGTTGCTCATCATCCTGCCAAAGTAAACAGATTATACCAGCAATTGAATATACATATTTTTCCAATTTTCCTCTGCACATTTGGTTAACATTATTTAATGTCAAATGATATGTTTAAACTAGGTATTTAGGAAAAACGTTTGTATTGATAATGTTCAGATTAGGCTGCTTTTGAGTACAACTAGTTTTCAAATTATCTGCAAATGTATAAGAAAATGTACTTCTGTAATAAATACAGCATATACTCACGTATAAGTCAGGTCTTGAAACCCAAAAAATTGATCATAAAATCAGTCCCCGACTTATACGCCCATTCAAAAATGTGACACTTAATTTTTTTTTTTTACATCTTCTTGCCTCTTCCAGTCTCACATCAGTTTCTCAGTCGCATCAAATTTTGTTACAGCAGCGCAGTTATTAATTTCTTTCGCTACTTTAATTTAAAACCAGCTTCATATTTCCTTCTGATAAACGCTCCATCATAGAATAAGGGATGCTCTTACGATAAAAGTGTATGAGGGTGTGAGATACAATAAACACAAATCAGTGCAAACGTTGCTTCGGAATAGTTCTGGTATTACCATGTGGTCACGTAGGGACAAAAATCATAGAAAAAAAAGGCAGTGTGCTCCGTGGTTATTCTCTCAGGTGGGCTTTAGCATATCATAATCTCTTGGACCAATAGCGTTAGAGTTTTCCGCATTCGACTTATACCAGAAATTATACGGTAAAATCAAGTCCTGACTTATCCGCGAGTATATACGGTATTTAATACAGTCATGTAGAAAAGTAAGTACACCCCATTAAATATTTTTTTATTTTTTAACATAACGATTTGATCTTCATTTAAACAGTATGTGTAGATAAACATGATATAATACAACAAACTTCATGCCACATTTGCATTTTGTAGCCCATTGTAGTGAGAAGTCAAGCAAAATGACACCTATTATTGGCTAACTAAAAGTTCATATACAGTATGTTCTTAATAGATTGGGGTGCTGAATCCAAATCTGGCAAAAGAATTGCTGTATCACTACCTGTTTTGGAGATTCGAAAAACAAAAAAACACTAGAGAAAAAACATTTTTAAAATGTATTTTTGACTTATTACTTACAAAAATTATTTTTATTTTCTCTTATAATCTTCTGGAATAATTTCACAGTGGAATGGCCATCAAATGACTGCTAAATAAGACTCACTCCACTTTCCGCTATAACATGCCTCCATTTGGGTGATGTCCTGGTAGGACCTCTCCCAAAGTTCAACTCAGACTGCTCCCATGTTCTCAAGGGAATAAAACTCTCAATGAGACTGTAGAACATCGGTTATTAAAGACATTTACTCAACAATGTTCTCTCTTGTGGACAGTAAAAAGTCACCTTTCTAACCTTCTAAATATAAATTCCTAGCTGAGCTTGATTACTGTCTATATGGAGTTTGGACATTGTCCATGTGAGTGTGCAGATTTATCTCTGATTTCCCATCTTATTCCAAAGATGTGCAGGTTACAGTAATGGTAGACCACAAATTGGTTGTGTGTGACTTAGTGTGCCCTGTAATGAGCTGGAATTCAGGGTACATTTCTCTTTTGTGTGCAATGTGCCTCAAACTCTGCACATGAATAAATTAAAATAAAGAAGATAAGAATGAAGTAATGCGTAATTCAGTTGGCTATTGGTTGAAGTATTAGAAAGTACAGTGTCTCATGTGAGCTCAATGTCTCTTCTCTTGGATATGACAAAATTCATTATAGAGATACTATACATAAAGTGTAGTATTGTACAAATTCATGAGACATGGCATCCATGAAATCTTATTCTTTTGTAAATTACAAATCTTCAGCTAATATTAACAATTAGATAAAAGCCAAGCTTTTATTTCCATTGTAGTAATTCATGCAAAATAATTGTGTCCAACAAAATCAGTTAAGTATTAGCATGCAATAATATATAAGACTTCAAGAAATATAAAAGATTCACAAATACATAAAAAAGCAGCAGGGAGGTACTTTTCCTTTGCAGTAGAGTAGGCTGACTACTTTGCATTTGGCTACAAAAGAGTACCACTAGAGCTAAATTGTGATTTCATTCTCAGGCTCGATCTTTCAACAAAGTGCACTCATAAGAAATAGCTCATGAATTCCTGATGATTTGGCAAGTGCTTCCTATTGCGTATTACTCTGAATGGCTCCATCAATCAGCCTTCTGTGCTATACAGAAAAGAGGCCACCGTGACTTTAATTCCAGTTTGCAGAATAAAATCAATGAGACAAACTGTTATTAAAAAGAGACAGGTGGCCATCAGTATATACTGTACAAATCTGTATTCATAATTTGTTCTAAGTGGTCTGTATATACATATATACATATACATATACATATACATATACATATATATATATATATATATATATATATATATATATATATATATATATATACACACACACACACATACACACATTATATGCATAACCAGGTTTGGGAGGTGTACAGTATATTTCAGAACATTTATTCTGAACACAGTTATAGTTATTAGAAAACTTTGAGGCAAACAGGATGCTTAAAATGATCGACTCATCAACAGTAATCTTATCTAACCTCCCATTGCAATATAGGGTCATAGGTCAGAAATTTCTGGGTAATGCAAGTTGTAGCGGTCATGAGGATGCTGAGATTCACACTGTCCGAAGATGGTATTATGTTTATTTTACTATATTAACTGATATTTTATTTATCCCAAGAGAACACCCAGCCTTGACCCGGCACACACAGAGATACTGTGTGGTAATAAAGTATATATTCAACATATAAGGATGAAAAAAACAATTATTGAACAAAAAATGCTTACACAAAAGCCGTCCCTGAATAATCATTTACATACAAGAAACAACAAATGCTACTTAATAAACAATTTGTGTGATTAGGAGCTTCCCAGATGAAGATGTATCCAGCAAAGACTGAATCACATGGACAAACAGGCACAGGACAATGCATGCATCCAGAAGAAACTGTAATTCATGGTTTTAATAGTTATAATACAAAAGTGTGTGTGGTGCATAGAAACTCTATCTTTTTAGCTCCCTTTTAAACAGCCTGCTTAATCATACTTCATCCCAGCAACCCCAGCACTCTCCGAAATCTACCAAATGACGATATGCTGCTGGGACTGCTTGGAGTTGTAGACAATTTTAGTAGTGCTGCTACAAGTTACACATATGTGAAAGCCATGCAACAACCAACCTTTAAACACACTTTCAGTAGAGAGTTGAATTTTAAAAATAATATACGTACAGTATATGTCTATTGGTCTATACATGCATTTTCTAAACCTGCTTACTCTGGTTTGGATCAGTGGACACTCACTCATACAGAGTGAATTGAGAGCCATTGATTCATCTAACCTGCATTTTCGAGATGTGGCTGAAAAACACAAGCAGACAGGGAAAGAAAAATATAAATGCAATGTAGACAGTAATTAGATCATTTTTCAAACTCTGCCCTCTGAAGTTGTAAGGCAGAAGTGTTAAATATTTCCCTCCCCGCCACCCAATAAACAAGTTTCAGGTGTTTATTTTGCGTGTGTCTTTTCTTCCCAGTTTACCATGCTGGTTAATTTCTGAAGATTTCCCTGATTCCCTCTTCTGCATCCTAAGACAGAGATTTACGATGTGCTGAGGGTGTGCCGCAAGATTTTTTAAATGTTTATGTTGCATGTGCTCTTTGCTGTGTAATTATTCCAATGAACACGTCTTATTGTCAAGCATATCTAGTGTCCCTGTTTATCCCATACCATGCCACAGCTGAATTTGATCACACATACAAACGTATAATAATAATAATAATAATAATAATAATAACAATAATCCTTTACATTTATATAGTGCTTTTCTCACTAGTGAAAGTGCTTTGCAAAAAGCATGCAGGGAGGAGCCAGGACAGTTTCAAAAAGTTTTTTAAAAAGTCACTTTGGAGCAAAAAGGGTAGGTAATTACTATTTTTATTTTTTTATTGTAAATCAATCAAACTTATATCCGATTATTATTATTATTATTTTGTAAATCAGTCAAAATTATACCTATATAATATATTTTTTGGTGTGCTCCAGAATAGTTTATGTGTACCATGAGATGAAAAAGGCTGAAAATTGCTGCTTGATGGGAACAACTGAAAGTTTGGAATAAAGAAGACGACTACTGTCAGGCAGGGCAGAGTTGGTTGTCTTTCTGTGCCTGCTTGTTTAGTGAGAGAGCACTGCTTCAGATAATTTTACTAATACTTTTGATCATGTTATTGAGACAGTTGTTTTTTTAATACTAAGTTACCTAAACTAACATATAAAAGCAATTGTAATGACAGATTCATCATATTGCAGTTTCTGACACTTTGTACTGATTTGTTCAGTATTTAGTTATCAGCCTCTTTTAAATGACTGTTTCTAAGGTTTTGTTGTGTTCTACCATAGTTGCATTATTGGTGGGAGATCTCTACAACATATTTAGCTGTAAAAACAAATGATCACACCACTTAATAAAATCATCAACAATAGACTGAACAAATAAAAGACTGATAATGACAGAGTCATCTTCAAATTTTAAGATATGCTTATCTTTCAGTAAACCATGGTGGTCATTAGTATACAGATTCAGAAGACAGACAGAGCAGCCATGTGGTGACCAAATGGAAGGTAGACGCTCATCAGAGAAGTGGCCATCCAAAAACACCATTGTAGGTAAGCAGTTAGCCATCACTGTCTCCTTTAATATTTTCTTGCTTCTAATTTTATATGGTGTTTAACTTAGTACAAAAAGAATGGAAATAATTTTATGTCACGCATTATTTCATTAGTGATCTGTTGCCACCAAGTTTAACCTGTAATACGATTTCAGCCCATGTGAATTTTCAAGCCCTAAATGCCTGAAAATGGATGTATAGTAAAGTCCCACAGGTGCTGAACGCAGAATGCTAGATTGTTGCAAAGCTTCACATATTGACCCTTCCATTATGTTTTTTCATCTGCTCTGCAGCAAACACATGATTAACGTATGTTATTAAAAAGAGTGAAAGACAGAGCTGAGATCAAAGGTGTCTTTAAATACCCTGGCAGATTGGCAAATTAACTTCAAGTGTCAGGAACATCCAGAAACAATCTGCTTAAAATGAACATGTGAGGAACGGACAATAGCATGGTGAAGGATATGTCAGCAGGCATGGCATCATGGTTTGGAACTGGCAAGCTTCTGCTTTGCATTTTTCTGAATATTATGTTTAGTTCTATTTTTGGCATGAAAATTGTTCTGGAGTTACACCAGAATTATCCTATGTGTCTGCAAATTTCTGTAATGTTAACATGTCACAGAAAATCAAACAATTGAATGCTGTGCCTGCTCTGTCTCTTTTGGCATTAGATCTTTGTGATACTCTTTGATAGCATCATTATCTGACAAAATACAGCCATATAGATTTAAACGCTATAAGAAAAAAGTGGGCCTGGTAACCACCTGCTGCTCAAGAAAACCTATTGCCTATGAATGGTCTATGAACGGCAACTCCTTAAATTTAGAATTAAACAGCTTTGAGGTGAAAAAGAATAAAACATATTAACATGGACAGAACACACACACTATATACACTGCGTGGTTTCAACTGCATGTCCAGTAGCACACACCAACTACTGCACAGCCAGGTGTTTGCTGTTGTAAGTGAGTCGGGCAAACAATTGAAAAAACTATTTTCTATATTTATAACTGTTGTTTTAGCACCAGGATTACATATCTTCACAAACTCCACAAACTTCAAGGAGCACACATAGGCTTCCTTGGTGGTTCCTTTAAATTTAGTGTGATCCTTCTCATCGGTGGGTGAAAATTAAAATGCAGTGTAATGTCTTATGAATGATGCAGTCATGGTTTTGATTGGTTTTAAATTCCCATAGCTACTTCTGAAGCAAATGTAGCTGGACTTTTTGTACCTGTTTGCTGGTGTTTGCTTCATGGACACAACTGGGAAACGTTTGAGCCAGAAGTGCTCGCTGTTAAAAAAGGAAAACAAAAGAAAAGCAACAGCAACATGCTGTCCTCATTTTAATGTGGATGGACATCTACAAGCCTCATACGTAAACTAGAAACTTCAGGATGGGTAGGCATGCACACACTCGAGGGGATACAAAACACTGCACGGTCAATTGGTGCAGCCCCTCGTCCAAAAACAGATCTCCAACACCCAGAACAAAGACAATTTCACATACTACAAGAAGCAATACTTAGCTAGTTAAGTAATTGGATTTGTGTGAAAAAGGAAGTGCACCCCATGAAATGTTTTGTTCTTTTTTAATATTTGTAGACATCATTTAAATAGTATCTACATATAAAGGTGATGTAATATAACAAGCATCGTGCCACATTTACATTTTGTTGTTCATTGTTCATTTTGCATGTGGAAAAAGTAAGTACATTTATCACTACCTCAGATACCTAAAATTAAAATCAGATACACCAGATCAGGTTCAAATGATTACAGTAACAATGGAGAGATATCCTGTCTGAACTTTGTCTTATTTAGTTTGGTTTGCTCTTCGTTTTTGAAGAGTGTGACATCACCATGCCTAGGTCTAAAGAGCTCTCCAAGGCCTTCAGAAAGAAGATCATAGATGTCTATGAGCCTGGGAAGGGATTTAGAAAGATCTCCAAACAACCAGAAATTAACCATTCCACTGCCTGGAAGATCATCTAAAGTGAAGAAGATTTCAAGAGGAAAGAGAGAGTTATTTGGTCACAGTATCAGAAGACATGTTTGGTGAAAACGAAAGCCAGCATTTGACCAGAAGAACTTCATGCTTACTATAAAGCATGGTGGTGGGAATGGTATAATCTGGGACCTGGGCAGCTCACCATCATAGACTCCACTGTGAGTTCTATACTGCACCAGAAGGCACTCTGATCATCTTTCAGAAGTCTGAAGCTCAACCAAAAGTGGACATTGCAATATGACAATAACCCTAAACGTGCAAGTAAACCCACCAAGGAATGGCTGAAAAGAAAGAAATGGAAGATTTCTGAAATGGCGAAGTCAAAGCCTGGATCTGAAGCCCTTCAAGATGTTGTTGGTAACGGGCCTTGCACACAAGACACCCCTGAAACATCACAAAGTTGAAAGTCTGAGTCTGCCAGATAGTTATATGAAATGCCTGCTTGAGGTTGTTTCAGCCAAAGGGAGCAACACCAGCTAATAGAGTCAAGGGTGCCATATCTGTTCATTATTCGTTGACTAAAATATTGCAAAGTCAAATTTTGATAAATTTTTTTTAAGTGCAGTACATCACCTTTATCTAAAGACACTATAAATGAAGATCAAATTTTGATATGTCTACTCATATTAAAAAAAGAAAAAAAAACATTTGATGGGTGGTACTTACTTTTTCACCTAAATATAAATAGAGCATATAATAGAAAATTTAAAATATGTTGCTTAAGACGACAAAGCTGTGACTGTTGTAAACATTTTGATAAGTTGAAATACTGAAGGAAGCTTACATAAGTATTTGGACAGCGACACACTTTTCATCATTTTGGCTCTGTACACTACCACAATAGATTTGAAGTAAAGCAATCATTATGTGATTAAAGTGTAGACCTTCAGCTTTTATTTAAGAGGTTTACCAAAGATATTATATGAGCCGTTTATGTTTATAGACCTGACTATATTACTTATTTTGCCCAATATCTAGTCAGGCCCTGCCCCTCTGGCGCTTAATGCAGAAATGCCACTAATCTCCACCCACAAACTGCTCCGAGTGTGGTGCTTCCAAGATTATGACTTCTGTAATTTATTCAGTATGCAATAAGGTATAGGAAAGTAATGTACAGCAAAGAGGATTAGATATACTGTATGATGACTAAACTGGTTTATCTTATGTTGCATGCTGTGTGAAAGTGCAGTCGATCACCACAGGTTGGCATTTCCTTGAATTGAAAATATCTGTTGTGGTTTCAACTTGGTAAAATTTATTTAAACTGTACTAGAGAAGCAAAAAAAGATAGTCAAAACCATAGATTTCTATTGCTTAACAAACTTGTCTAATGGCAGCGTTTATTTAGAAAGAGAAATTTTTGTGAGGCTCTGTTCCATAACACATTTACTACATGTGCTGGACGTTCTCCAAAGCTCCTTGCTGTTTAGTGTGGACACAAAATATATTGTAATAGCTGCAGTG
The DNA here is from genome assembly GCF_900747795.2 of Erpetoichthys calabaricus. NCBI lineage: Eukaryota > Metazoa > Chordata > Cladistia > Polypteriformes > Polypteridae > Erpetoichthys > Erpetoichthys calabaricus. The sequence continues at coordinate 202,931,639 of NC_041398.2, forward strand.
GTAGAGTGCAACAGACCGTCGAGTGGATTCAACTGTAAGTTGATGACTGTCTCTAAATGTGGCATAAGATGCAGTAAGTGACCTTTCTGCTGAACACAAAAAATAGTTTAGAACGTAAGTGTTTTGCAGAATTTCTTCTCAAAAAATAGCTCTTTATCAGCTCAATACAAGAAATTCAAAGAGGTCTTTTAAACCAAGGTACCCCACAGTTTTGTGTTATGTCTTTTTTATATAATTAGGATGTAGTTAACAGATGGAAACAGACAGCAAAGCTATATAAGGGATGTTATAGTCTTTCATTAAAACTAAATAAATAAGTTATGCTGAGAAAAATACATGCTATGACCAGCAGATGAGAGAAATAAAAAAAAAATTAAAGCTCTTATCGTCTCCTCTTACATGAGTCTTCATAGTGTGTGCTGCTAACAAGTGACAGCATGTTGCCTTTCATCTACCCCAACTAATTTAACAAAGAAACACGATACAAGTTGACTGTTGACTATGCCTTCTGTTACAAAGGAGAGAACAAGCATAGTTTTTTAGATTTGTCACATGCAACTTGAGTGCTTTTGGTTGGTTTCCAGACTCTTACATTGAAGCATGCCTTTCTATATACATGTCAAAAACTGCTTTCATAATATGGATCTCATTCACTCTTTGATGGCAAAGTTGTTAAAATAGGATGACAAACTGAATATATAGAGTTTTGGACAGACATTTGATTAGTACCAAATTTGACATTAGGTTATTTTTTAATCAGACTTAAAGAATGCAAATAGGCCCAGTGTGATTGTGAGCTCATGTGCAGCGGCATACTGGAACATGATGATAAACCAAACTTGCCATGAGCAACAATACATGTACAGTAGGTGAAAAAAGAAAACGCCATCTTTAGTGAGACTGGAGAATAGAATTTATATTTGACATGAAGAATAAAAGTGTACTTTAATTAGGCTGTTTCCCCCTCCACAACTGCTTTCTCACAAATGCCCCTGCTATTCTTAGGAAAGAATTGGGCTTGACTTTGGTTCCCAAAGCAGGGCTACTCCCTCTTTAATTAAATATATTCTTGTGATAAAATACGTGAGTATTTTGAAAGGAGTTCGTAATCACTCTGTTCCTTTTATTAAATGACTAAATCACTATACTTTTGCTTATATTAACATTGATAAATAAAGCGGGAAAGATTTTCTATAGGAGTGATATGTACAGTAGGGCTTAAATTACTTTTAGTCAGTTGTAGTTTATAACCGTGAGATCATACTACTGTTATCTGTTACCACTGCAAGGATATCTGAATTCAAAGAAGGTGTGGGTGATTGTCCTGCAATTATTTTTCTGTTCAGGTGAACTTATATCATTTAAAATCCCAGAGGTTCTGATGGTGGTAACTGTTTTGCTATATTTAAAAAGAAAAAAAGCCTCGCTGCAAATGTGCTGCAGCTCTCCAAAAGTGCTATGATTGCACATTTGATGACCACCATTCACGATTTTCTAATGATGCCTGTTCTGTTCAGTATCCTATGAATATGTCCTGTGAAAGGCTTTATATGCTGAATAATAAGGATTGATTAACTAATATACTGGTGCTTCCTGACAGGCTCGGTTTTTAGAGCAGCTTAAATATTTAAAGGCACAAGAGCATTGGAATTTTTGTTACACGTGTCTAACTTTGTAGCTGTCCAGGATAGCAGATTTCAGTTACAGTGATAAACCCCATACTCTGCCTCTGCACCAGAAACCTCTGTACATTTCTCTGTACTAACACCTAGTGACTTTGAGCAACCAATCCATAACTATTGTGAGACTGTTGCATCAGATGCCAAGAGTTTCTACCATTTACCAATGAGGCACTGACTGAAAAATGACACTACACAACTTTATTACCTTTCTTTCCAATGTTCTTTGTCCCCGGTGCTTGAGGTCTGCATTCCTGTGGAAATGTCGCTGGATCCAACTAAGCTTAAGAGTGTGTGACCCAATGTTGCCAGTTATGCAGTTTTCTAGCCCAATTGGGTTATTTTTGATTGTCATCTCTGGGAAATAATGGGCTTTCATTGGTGGCTAATTTTTTTTAAAAACAAAGCAGTATTTTGGGCTATTTTTCAACTCTCCACCGCCCCATTTTTACCATGTTTTCATCCATCTGGTACCCCCGTCCACCCCTGTTATTCACACTTGTATATGTTCTTTACCATTGTAAAATCTCTGACTTCGTCCCCACCCCATCCCCAGTTATTTGATTGTACGTACCCAATCTATCACTCTGAAATATCACTGAGGGGAGACACCCCCTTGCCCTGGGCCTCGGGTGTGAACCTAACCCTCTTGTTCTGACACTACCTCCTGCTTTCCAGTGCGTCATTTTGTCTAATTCAGCAATTGGGTTATTTTTTTTGGAAAATTTTCTGTTTTTGCTGGCCTTGGGCTATACGGTTTTTAGGGACCTGGCAACTTTGATGAGAGCAGACGTAGGTGAGTAGCCAGTGTTGCCAAATCCATGGTCTGTCTACCCAACTGAGCTACGTTTGATCTGTGGGAAAAAATGGGCTAGTAGGTTTTTTTGGTTATTTATTTAAATAACACGGTTATTTTATTATACCCATTTTATTTCATCCATCGGGGCTCCCCTTCCCTGCTTTTTGCACATTTCTACACATTTTATCATTCTAAAATCATTGAGGGAGACCCCGGTCTTCGATGATATGTACTAATCCTTCACTCTCAATGACAGCTCCCCAGTTTCTGGTGTACCATTTATTTATGTCCGGGATTGGGCTAGTTTTTTGAACCACTACATGATTTTTGAGCTGTTCATTGGACTATAACTTTTTTAAGGACCTGTTAACCCTGGAACAGACTATGTTCATATAGTAAGAAGAGGGTGGTCAAAATGCAGATGAATCTCTGAAAAATCTAAAAACAAATTATAGTTATGTTGCTATTATGATTTTAATCACTACCATTTTACTGTGAGAGCAAATGCAGTGGCATCTCAGTTTTTTAGCCAAGTTTTCAAATGAACTATTACAGGCATTGTGGTGCGTATTAATAGCAACTGGTAAAGGCAGATGCACAATGATGACTACAGCTTGGACTCCCGTTTTTTCTTGTTTCCTTCTTCATATACAGTATGTATTTCCTTACCTTCATGCTGAGGTCTGGCTTGATGTACTGCTGAGCTAGGGTCAGCTCATACCTTGAGTTGCAGTGGTATATGTGATGTCTGATGTGGATTTGATCAGCCCATAGCACTACTGTTTGTAAAGGCAGCATATTCACAGGAATACAATACAGGCATGTATGGCGACACTGCTGTTGTTTCAATAGTTCGGACTGACTACTGAGAATCTGCCCTTTGCCAACAGGAGTGGCTATCAGATGTGTAAAAGAGGAAAATGCTGAAAACAAAATATACACGTTGAAGTGACATCTCTTAAGTTAAATATGAAATGGTGAACTACCTGAACTGAATTGGTGTAGAATGTTTCGCTGTTCTGTATTAACAAAAGGCGACATGTAAGAGAGAGTTACAGGACCTCTGGTCACCCCATTAAGTCCGGTTATGACTTTAGAGGTTAAAGCAATATTGCGGTCAGGTATAGAATAAAGCTTTTAGTGGTGGAGTGAATGGAAACAGCAAGGATTTCTGTGAGGAGTGCCTGGGAGTGGGATGAAACAATGGCAGTGGAGGAACCGAAAGATCAGGACCATGCAGACTCCCACACTAAGAAACCATTGGGCAAACATTTACCAGGCAACATTAGTTTGTACTGCATATGCAATTTTCATAGAAAATTGCAATAACAACCAAAACAATTCAGGTAAATTTGGAACGGGAAAGAATATTTATCATTATTTACTGAAAATGACTTAGTACATATGCAAGACCCATGGAGAGTCTCCCTAGAGCTTCTAGATTCATATTTATATATGGAGGACAAGACAGCTAATGCTGAACAATTTCCTAAAATAAAACAAATGAACAAAGTGGTAAAATAATACTTATTGAAATTTATAGTTATATATTTCTTTGAGTAATCTAGTTAGGCTGCTTCTAATTTTAAACAGCCTGTTGACCTAAATTTCCTCATTTAACTTCTGCAAAAAAACAGAGCAGTGGGTTGTTTATGCAATGTCATTCATTATAGAAAGAAGCAGTTTGATTAGATTAAATGTTTCTGGAAATCTAAAGCACACCTGAAATAAAACAACACTAGGTTACCATTTTGTCCAAATTTCATTTGGAATCCTAAATAACAGTGATACCTAAGACGGACTAGATGTCTCAAACATTTTGTAGCAGCTGATTTTCCTCTCTGTCTCTCTGCCTGCAGCCCTGTCATGTAATACAACAGTGAATGTTGTTTATCTGAACAATAAAGCAGCTTGCCTACACACAGCCCCTCTTCTCTAGAAATCATGGGCTTTGGCTTCATCACTGTGTACTACATATTCTCTGGGCTCAAAAGCATCAAACAAATGTTGACATGGTAACCAAATGGAAAAGGAATCATTCTGAAAAGGTTTCCAATAAGTAGAAGCAGCTAGCATTCACTAAGTAGCTTGAATAGAAACTGGCATCTGTTATTAATTTGCTTTCTCGGATAGAGAGAAACAGAGTGGATGCAGATTTTCTGGGAAAAAGAAAGTTGTATTAAGTCCAGCCCAGAGCATTTTTGCATTATTGTGGCTTTTGTACAGGACAACATAAGAGTTTACCTGCAATATACGCTATTAGGGAATTGAACAAATGAGGGAAAGCTATTTTGAAGCAAATGAACATAGTCTTTTTCTTAAGAAGAATTAGAAAATCTAAAATCTTGTGGAAAAAGAAACAAAAGTTCTATTTCATATATTTATCAAGTCAAAAGACTTCTTTATATCAAAATTACCTGGGAGTTACATCCCATATTTATTCCAATCACATACACACATTGTGTGCAAACTTTACTGGGCAGGAAAGGGCAGCACAAGATATGAACAGTGCCAAGCATGGCCCCAGAAGAGGAAGCACAGAAATCTCCGGAACTGGCAATACATATAATCTTGCCAACGTGAATGGAAGGGCACCCACAGGGGGTGGTGTGACATATTCATTTAAAGAAGGTCCTAGAAAGCAAGTTCAATGTGGGAAATGCCTTAAAACACAGGTCGTGGGGTAACAAATTAGATTTAAAGAATACTATTGCAGAGAAATTGAGGGAGGAGTGTAGCGGTCTTATCTTGGGAGAGTCTGTTCAGATCTGTGGTCACCTACGATATTTTATATTATGCAAGACAGGCTATCTGGGAGCTACCAAGGGTCTCAGGAATGACAAAACATGGCTGTAGAACTTCTGCAGAGTGTTCCTTTCATGAAAAGTAATTCTGGGGTTTAAAGGCTGCTCATAGCCAGTAACCAATTTAGTATCGAGACTGGACATGGATTAGGGCAAACACTCATCTGACAAGAAGAAGATAAGGAATAGACAAAGAGGAAGAAAAAGAAAGGCAAAAGGTCTAAAAAGGAGTGTTAGTGCATGGAGCCAGGAGGGAACAAGTGAGTGAACAGCAACCTCACTAGATAGAAGATTACATGTATGGAAGGCCAAGAGTGGCTGCCAGGCTTTGCTTGTCCTTGGTTTATGTAGTACATTGATCTTCATCATTTATTCATCCTTCCCTTGTGTTTATGTTCAAAATAAATCAACCATTTTGTATATTTTCATTCATTCATATTCAAATCATTTCGAGAGGGCTGTTACGAGAACGGCCCTCTTTTATGTTAGCATTTACAAAATGAACTCTATTCAATTTATATTAAATAACTTAATTGATGCAGTGTGACCAAGATTGTGTTTCTGGTGCTTTTATTTTATTTTACAAATTGCAGAGGTCTGAGAGAAAAACACTGTAACTGTTCCTGCAAGACAGGCAAGGGTCGATTGAAAAGGCACACTTTTTATATTGAGCAAAGGTAAATCATAAAGGAAATAATTATTTCATACTAGAATTAAACAATAAAATTAATTTTAATTCTTTTAGAGAGTGATAATTATTCTTTTAATTTTATGTAAATTACAGGCAAGTCCGTCACAGGCCCACATTCTACAGTGATGCAAGTAACATTTTACATTTTTCAATAGCAATTCATTGTGTTGTAATTTGAGTTTTTGGAACCTTTACTACTCATTTTGTACCTTTTATATAGTTTGTTCTTGCACTTTTTAAATAATTATACAGTATATATTATTCTGGTAATGCTATTTTGTGCTCTATGTTTTGATGCTCACAGCCATTTTATATAAATCTTTGTATAGTGGCGACCATATTGTGTATAGTCATGATTTCCATTACTGGTCATGTGACATGAAAGTGTTGTCCCACTCATATGGCAAAGCATCTGGTATCCATGTATTGGATTCGCTTTATTTTCAGCTCTTTCGTTTAGTGCTACTGGAATATAATCTTTGTCTAAGGCACTTCTGAGAAAATTTTACTGTTAGGACTTCTTGCTTTGTTTCTCGCATTTGTGATTCTTGGTTCATGCCTCTGGTTTTGTTCACTCAGTTCTTTTGACCACTATTCTGTGGTTATTTTCTTTCTGTGAACTTAGGAAACATTAAAATGATACATACATCAAAAATATATTTTGTATTCTCCAGAAGCTCCAATACCAAAATATCATGCCTTGACTAATGGATAACACATTCTGAAAGCTGCAAGCACTGTCCAACATTATGGCTTCAAGCTGTTTTTTTTATGACTCCATTACCGTGAAAAGTAGTGAATCCAGTGTTTAATAAGGTGACAGAGGAAGGCTTACCATGTCTATGCTCACTAGAATGTGACTCTTCAGCAGAAGTGATCTTATTATTGCTGCCACAAAGGATGTGCCTTTATGGGATTTGGATGGATTTCGCTGGCTATTTTTTACTCAGATAAGAAGTGATTAACACTGTATAGTGTTTCTATGCCCTCTTAATTTGATTATTTGTTGCTCCTTTGGTTTAAAATGTTGAGGTGACATTTGTTATGCAATAATTATTACGTTTATAGATGATGTGATAGGTGTGGGTTGGCTTTAGTTGCCTTTGTCTTTCCCATGTTCCCATGTACTCAAATGGCAATATAATGTCTCTCAAGTTATAGGTTCGGTCTATCGTTATATTGCTTTTCCTCGGTTTGATTTAATAATGTATAATTTCCACCTGGCTATCCAGCATGTTGAGTTCAACAGTGGAGTTTAATGAGGGATAGTTGAACAAAGGTAGAAAGCCTGAAACTCCTATGTCAGTGTACTTCAACATCCATGAAGATTAGCATCCTCAATGGACAGCTATGAAATACCTTAAATAATGGTCTAATCACTTATAGTGGCAGACTCACTTTATAAACTCTGCCGTTGACTACACTTCATAACTAACTGTGTGCAACCTAGTATTGAGCTCAAGCAACTTGCAATGGTGGATTTTGGCATTAAGTCATCTTCATCATGTGTTTTTCCTCTTCCTAAAGCTAAAGACCTTTGGATTAGTGTGCAGATAATACTGTAACATTTTCAAAAAAATAAGTTGCCAGAACAGTGTAGGGCACCTCCACTTTGCTGCATCTTAGAGGCATTTTGAACACATAGCAATTTTAACAAAATCCTGTGCCATTGGTGCCATCATCCAGAGTGCCAATTTCCAAAAGAATGATGTTCTCCATCACATGCCATCTATTACTTGATTTGATGTCAGTATCCTTCCATGTCTTAGACTAGAACTACAGTTCAATTAGCTTGATGTAACATGTGGCATCATTTGACATCTGTGTGTATAAAGCTTATTCCTGTCTGGATATTTTCTCAACCAATGACTCATTCATTTACATATGTGTTACCTGGTTTACATGCAAATTGGACCACTGACCACTTTAGGATCAGGCTAGGAAAGAGTACGGAACTCCAGTGCACAGGCCCTTTAATAGAAGAGCCAAGGAGGCTATGACTTCTGCTTTTGTTTAGAAACTGTGCCATTGTGTGCTTGTTTAATTTCAACATTCATGTGAGACCTGGTTGGCATCTCAACATTTCTTGGGACTTTTGCCATCAGTCTTTCAGCTGGCCACATCATATATTGTAGCAGACTGCTTATTTGGCAAAAGGAAGAAGGGCATAGGTTTAGAAAATCATTTTAAATGAGAAACACTCTGATTGAAGAGTCCATGAAAATACCAGTGTGGCCAGAGATTGTCCTTGAAGTAACTGCCCCATGGCTGCTAAAGTGAGGAAGCACACATATGGACTTCAAGAAGGCCAGATCATTATTCCCTCTAGATGATAAGCTGCAAGGAGATTCTACTAGAAACACATGGACTCTAACTGCATATTATAAAGGGGAAGCAGAATGGGAATTTTAGTCTGGCATTACAGCTCAGGAACACACAATTTGGTAAGCTTCAGCATCTTAGGACTTTCAGAAGGCATTCATGACCTTTCAATTAATTATAAGGATGGATTTTGGAAGTATCCTCTGGGTGTGTTTTACAGCTGCCAGTGGCCCATTGAGGTTAGAACTGAGAGGCAAGTTAGGGTAAAAGCTCAACTGGCATGGAGATATTAGAGTCAGAGCGTGACGACAAAGAAGTGGTGAAACTGAACGGAAGTGGGACGATGCTTTAGAGATTATGACAGCTGGATTTTGGAAGGTGGACAACTGGGCAAGCCACTCCACTCTAGGTACCAGAATGTATGTAGTCTGGCCCAGTGGTGCAACAAGGGTTTATATTCTGTTCCGATTTATTTGAGCATTTCTGCTTTCCTTTTGGTTAAATAAAAACACATTTTTTTTAATAAATAACTTAATTTTTACGTATTTTATTTCCTGTTTTGGATGGAACAATATATAAATATATAAGTTAAGTATTAATATTTGCTTACCCTCTTGTAGAATTTGCAAGTTTATTTTAGATTAAAGCAGGTGTGGTTACACTTTACATTCTTTAATGTAAATCAACATTTTTGTACTCAGTTCAAATACAGTATGCTGTACTGAAGCATGTGATACTGAACATGAAAAAAAAACAAAATACAATAAACAGAAATGCTAGTTTCTTTCTTTAAATGTTGCAAAAATTAATTACTACATTAATATGTTTAGGAAAGCAAATAAAAAAAATGTACAAGCAAGTACACAGTTTAACATTTTACATACAGCAAGGGAGCACAGGCAATCACCTAAAGATATTTTGTTGTGCTATACATTAAATATTAATATATAATATATTGTAAAAGGAGAATAAATGACCTCACATAACTTAAATCAATACACATTTTAATGTACCGTAATGTCTGCAGTGTATGATAACTTGATGAACAATTTATAAGTCGATTGATTTAAACTGTGACCATAAATCTAGTACGTACTTTTTCTTCAGCCCTTGATATCTAGCAAGGTTATGTGATAAAATGTCTCATATTTGCTTGTATGGTCAAATGTTGTAAAAACCAACTACATTTTTCCACCAAGTTGCCTGTACTGGAAACAAGACATAAATAGCACTTGCCGTATTTTACATTATTTCTTTTTTTCTAACTGAAACTAAGAGCGTATTTCAAGTTGATAAAATGGTAATTACTGCACATTAAAAATGATAGAAAGAGAAATTCACTGGAAACATCTGATCCACAACATGTGGATTTTTAATGTTTACTTCATATGTATAAACTGCGTTTACATTTTCCTATTGGAGTAAAACACAGTGTAGTAATTGTTAATTTTAATCACTTCCTTTTAATTGCCAAACAACGTCACTGATTAAAGCACTAGTATCAGCTTTAACTGAACTATAGTCAAATAACGAATAATTTCCATTTTATATATTTATGTAAATAATAGTGAGATTAGAAAAATAAGCAGTTAAATAACTGAAAAGAGTCTTCAGGATGAATTAAGAGACGGGCTAAGGCATGCAAGTATGACAGCTTTGGATCTAACACCTTGCTTTTAAGGTGCATTTTTTGAAGACATCTTTGAAGTAAAGCATCAACATTACCTAAAGTATATGAAGAATCAAATGACTTGAATGAAGTATCATTTGTGCCAGATCTGAACTCAAATAACATCAGTCGGAACGTAACTGTAATATGATCTAAACAAAGTCACTTGGGAGCTGGGTGGTAAAAAGAAATTATTGTTCAAGTTTTGAATTTGTGTTATTTAAATAAATTCAAGAATGTCTGATCAATGCATTTTTCTCTGAACAAGATCATTCATCTGGTTGCATTCTGTTAAACACCTTCAGTGGACTGGTATTTTGGTTTATGCCTTATACTTAATGTTGCTGGGATAGACTCTGGCTTCCTATGGCCCTTAACTGGATTAAACAGGTTTGAGAGATGTTATGTTATGGCATTCCATTAAAGGAACATAACATTCTGTGTATTATGCATTCAAGAAGCTATCTGATTGATGCTGGTTCTCCTTGTCCCTTGGGGACAGTAGAGTGAAGGAGCTTATTCCCCAGGATAGTATTTAGTGTTTCTTAGCATCATATATTGTTTCCTTTGTTTTGTCTTCCTGTTACTGTTAAACTTGTTTATGACCCTTCTTTCTTTTTTGGTGTCTAGATAATTTACCTTGAGGTCTGAACTCCATAAAGCTAAGGCACTGTTAAGTTGTGCTATTAAGGATAGAGCAGCAATAGGCCACTGTGACAGAAATACATCAGTGGCTTACCACATTATACCTTGGACACTCAAGGTAACTTACATTACGCTTACATTATACAGCTTTCTACTGACAGAAATTAAAGTCTGATGATCCAGAAATGAATACATACATACATGTGCAAGCAGACTAATGAGGCATTTTGGAAGACTACAGATTTTCCCAGACTAAATGCACAGTGATCTGTTTAGAGAAGCATGTTTTGCAAATGATTATTGCCATCAATGTATTCACGACAAAACTGATAAAACCATTATCGGTGGATAAAAATTTACTTTAGAATAATAAAGTTTAATCTGTTAAGGGGAAGCTGTGCAATGTGGAATGAAGTTAAATGTTGGAGGTAGTCAAAGATGCAACCATATTGCATTTTGCTTGAGTAAAAATTAATTAATAGAATGACAGAATTTCAATTGATTTTTAGGCTGATATTATAATGCAAACTGCTACTAGTGATTATTTGTTACTAATTTATTGTTTCAACTGAAATATCACTTCCTCCTTCACAAATGTAGTTGCCTGGTACTGATTTTTGCCTGGTGTCTGCTCTGCTCCCATTCTTGCTGTTCCCTCCATAATATGAAGCAGAAGGTTCTTTTGATGTTCTATAGGTAGACCTTCCATGAAACTCTTGACTCAGACTGCCTCTGTCTCTTCACATTAAAACACTCTTCTGATGAGGCAGAACCTGTGTCTACAGATATCAGTTATTAATAAAAAATGTCCTGCGGTAATATGTATGATGATATCATTTGAATATCTAATATTTAGCCATTTCAATTATAATACCTTTCTTGACCTCATTCAGGTTTCTGTCTGTGTTGGTAGAAGATGCAATAAATAAGGATTTAGACAAATATGGGTGAAAGAGATATATATCCCTTATTTAAAGTGGAAGGAATTGAATATTGTCAAACTCACCTAGGGAATAGTGGGTCTTCAGTGAAGCAGAAAAAAACAGAAACAGATTTATGTAGGGTTCTGTACTCAGAGTAAAAGTCACATAACTAAAAGAAGGAACCAATGCTAGTAAGATCTTAGTGGTCTCCTGGATTTAAGTGGTGCAGACAGGTTTTCTAGGGTGTTAGTATGGTGAGAATTGTCAAGTGAACAGCTCTATAGATGACTCTGATTAAACATTACATCAGTGTAGTTATGAACTATGATTAGAGGCCGTGGTCTAAGTCACAACTAAAACAACTACATTTTGACTTAGTTGAAGTATACTGACATGTTGTGAACACTGATCACTGAAAACGCGTGATTTAAGTGTAACAAGTGACTTAAGTATGTAACAAGGAGAAGGAAGAAGGAGGAATGTTTCAGGAATTGGCTCAGACTTGGCTCCTAGCCCTTCGTTTTGCTTGTTGTTGACCTCTGCAGCCCGCTATCAGTGCTTGCTGCTTAGCAACTTTAATGATACAGCAGGCTGTCATCTGAATGACATAGAGGCTATGAGCGGATGGTAAGGTAGTTATACTCACTAATCATGGCCCTGGAGAGTGGTGACATGTTGCATGTTGACTAAAACCTGCACGTCGGAATTTCACCATACTTTGTACATGTGACAATAATGACCCTCTATACCCCATATATACCTGTATAAGAAAAGCTCAGAGAAAGGGATGAGGAACTCTTTATGCCTCAGAACCCGTTCTCCTTTTTTTCTCAGGTGAGGACTGGAAATCAGACACAAAAAGCCACAAAAAGAAAGACACAAGAAGTACAGGGCGCAAGAATTCACCAGAGACATCAGTGTAGACAATAAAATTATTGATCACATATCTTGGAAACTGCCCTTAAAAGGAAACGATTGTTGTCCACAAGCCAGTTTGCATTTAGGCATAAGACAGGCAGAATTTCTTAGTAAAGAGGAATTTCTTGGAAGCAAAAATTTATATGGAAAGGCCTGAAAGGCTCTTGGAGAATCCATTGGGACAGGAAATGACAGGTATTGAACTGTGAAAGAATGGCAACTCTAACATTAGTTTTGAAACATTGTTTTAAGAACAAAAATAACTTTGGGGAAAATAAAGTTCACCTTTGTTTTGAAAAGAACTGGCTAAAATGTGAGTTCCTTCCTTAGCTCCAAGCATGTCCTTGGTTCCAAAGACCCTGCCACAGTCACATCACAAGTACCATAATGGAAGGGGTAGATGAACTAATAAAAGGAGGAATGTGGCGTTGATCAAAATGTGTGCACTCTGTACCTTTACAAAAAATACTATTTTGGTCATACCTTTGTATTTGAGTGTTTTTGATTCTTCTGATTTTGACACGTTTTGTTTGGATTTTTGGGCAATGATTATGCCGAGAGGTGATGTTCATTTTTGGATATTCAGTGAATGATGTCTGCTTGTTTTCTAGGATGTTTGTTTTTGTCTTTCTGCTTTTCTGATATCACCACTGTTACTCTTACCTACCCGTTTACAACCTTCTTGTTTTATCCACTTTTTGGAGTAAAGACTTGATTATGTAAACAAAGTTGTTTATGCATTTGTTATAATTTTTTTCCAGTTGGCTTACACCGTGGGCATCATTTGCCAAGCTTAACTGGCAGGCTTACTGCTTCATTATCAGAGAGGCTGCATCGCTAAGATGGCAACTTTTATGGTTCCTATAAGAATAGTGAGCCATAAAAATGAAAATAAAGTAGCTTGACCAGGAGTTGAAAAGGAAGAGGTTTGTGGCTAATTGAGGAACTAGCACAACATATCTCATGGGGTGGACAAAGGTTACAAAACCGAAAGAAAGCCAAAAAATTACTAATCAAAATGAGTAAAATTGCTGGTCTAAATCTGTTTTGCCAGCTCAAATTGAGTAGATAAGAAAAACTGAAATCGACCTGGAGCTGAATCGTAAGTCTAAACCAGAAATGAGTTGATAACCAGGAAATTTAAACGACTGTTGCCAAAGTCCAAATGCTAACCAGTTAAAATGGAACTTCAGGACCAGAATAAACTATAATAACCTGCACAGATTTATTTATTCTTACCCACAGTCTGTGATGAATCTATATTCATGATGTAAGCTTATAAAGAATGGTGACATCACAATGTGTGACTTTCAGTTACAGCAACTGGGAGTTCCAAAATGGAGACACCTATAAACAAAAATGACACTGCAATAAAGTGAATAAACAAAATTTTAGGTACATAATAGTCATCAAATTATTGTGCAAAATGGAGAATGAAGTTGCAAAACAAGAAAAAAGCAAGTGTAAAACTTGCATGGTAAATTATTAGTGATGTTTCTGTCACAAAGTCTTATAAAAACCTTTTATAATGAAATAGTTAACCACACAAGTGGTTTTTTCTCTCTCTCTCTTTTCTTTTTTGATAGAGAATCACAACACTAGGACGGCAGGTTATATGCAGTGCCATATTTTATAGGGGTGGGACAATGACATCACAGGACACAGGTTATACGATTTGCTCCGGGGTCAATTCTATAAATGATATTGAAGCGTCCAAGCAAGAAATCCATGGAAAAATGGAGTTATACTGATGTCACTGTCATAACATTACATATGACAAACAATAATTGGTAATATGTGTAATTTGTTAACTACATATGTTTTGCAATTTAAGATTGTTGACGTTGACCTCCTCTGAAGGCACATTCAGATGGTGCACATCTGACAGAATGATAATGATGATGTTATAAATAAAAGTTGTCTGGACGCGTAGGGAGGAGAATGCCAGCACCTTTTAATGTGTGTTAAAGTTAAGGTGGACATTTTGTCCAAAAACGCCTTAAATTTTCTAAACCTAACCAAGCCAGGTCCTCCTGCGCGGAAAAACAACTGTGTAGAAGGTAGTAAGACCTTTATTTGTATATACACTAAAAAGAGTATTAATTTGTGTTGTATAGTATAACTGAGTAAGTTTAGCCTTCTTTTCTTTTCCTTCGTTTTAAAGTCAACACTGAGGAAGGGTAGAGAACCCGAAACGTCTGGTGCATTTTTTCATCTAGTTCTATCTTTTATTTCGAGTTTTTCTTTCCTTGGAGAACTTTCCTGTCCACTTTTTGTGTTTGAAGGTGTCTTGTTTAGTTTGTATATATAAACACAGTTTATCTCATTGACTGATAAGATTTATATAAAACTTGTACTAATTGAACTTAAATAAGAATTAATGGTTATAAATAGAAAAGAAAAGAAAAAAATATTTTTAAAGAAGATTTTTTTGTATTTTTCAGGGGGTAGACAAAGTTTTTTTTAAGAAGTTCGTGTGGGAGGGCTGGAAGAAGACATTTCGTTGAAAGCTTAGAGAAAGAAAGAATCCTTTTTGTTAAATTATGTGTATATACTGTATATCTGAGAATAATATAAATATTTTGATTTGAACATAAAACGAAATATTAAATAAAAATCAGTACTCATTACCTGACTGTGTATCGTGAGTTGGTACAAAGAGTCCTAAGGAGCTGAGCCCCATTCTCGTAGCACAGAATTCAAAGAAGAACTTAAAGTGGTGAAGAAACCATACGTTCTGTATTTGAAATCCTTTTGTTCTGTTATAATATGTATGCGTTTTTCCACAATCAATCAATTTAAAACATTAAACCTTTAGCACCAGTTCAAGGATTTTAAGGATATGGTTCAGATCAGCACAAAAAATGTTTCTGATTAAATTAAATTGAAGCGGAAGTTTTTCATTTGTCAGAACTCAAACTGGGGCCACATGGAGTTAGCTATTGTAACAAGCTTATATTTTAGCAGGATGCAGCCTGCAGCAAGCACAGCACCAATCATTACATTGACTTCAGAAATGGGCAGCATTTTGCTGCAGATGGCAATTTAATCAAAAAAGAATGTAAGAGATTGTACAGGAGAAGCCTGTTACAAGTGCTGATGTTATTGCACCTTTACTGAACAGCAATAGAATCTTTTTGTGAAACAGAAATATGTGTTTTAGCTAAGCAAGCTGATCCAGGGGACGCTCTGAAGAGTGTGAAGAAGCAGCAGATGCCATGGCCACACCTTGCTAACCATAGCTAACTAAACTACAATACATTACCTTTCCACCATTCACCTGAGAAGTTCTGAAGTTTAGAGGTCCATGTAAATATTGAATAGCACACCTCTCACTCATTAACTCTTCTTCATCTCTCTTGCCTCCACACAGTGTATTAGGTCAAGGACCATCATAAATCCCTTGGTGCCACTGCTCTACCGCCAAGTTGTTTGCCAGCCTATGGAACAGTCATCTCAGATTCCAGGAGCACTGAAATCATCAGAGAGAAGGGTTCTTTCATTAGGATGGCCAGCCCAGTACTGACTCTGTGGAATGGCCTGTAGCAGGGAGAGACATCTTGTTGGCTGAGGTCTCCAGGACTCTGATTGTGTCTGGCTTGTCTGACTCGTCTGACTCCTTTTCTATAATCTGGACGTTATTCTACAATCAGCAGATGGATAGATATTGTTGTTTCTCATGTATGTTAATTAGTTTCTACTTGTTTTTGATGGATTTGGACAAATCTGAATTTTCATAAGTGATATTTCTATATTTAGTGAGTGGTATAATCTATTCTTGCATTTCTCCGCCTGTACTTGGTGAGTAGTACTGAGGTGGCCATGATAGCTTGGCCATCTAACTCTGTGAAGAAGATTGCTTGTGTTCTGTTTTGTGTCTGTTTTTGTATGCGCAACCTACCTGCAAGGAAGTCTCTGTCTGAATAGCCTTTCCTACAATGTCTCCCATTTTTTTGCCTACAGGGTTTTTTTGGGAGTTTTTTCTTGTCTTCTTAGGGAAACAAGTCTGGATGGATGTGAAAAAGCAGGGCCTGTGAAAGTTCATTCATTGTGTGATTTTGGGCTATTTAATAAATAAATGGTTGCTGCTGTTGTTTCCCTTCCTGTGTTTTGGCCAAATTCCCTAACTTTCTGTTTGATGTAGGCAGGAGGGGGCACCAAAGGAGTCTTACGGGCTGTATTCTGTCCATGCCTTGCAACTCTCATCTTCCTATCTCATTATGAAGGGGGTAATGGAGCAGACATTTTAAGGTTAGGCGTTCTTTCTGATATCAACCTTTTTTTTACTCAGCTTTTACAGCGTACAAGAGGGATGATGGCCTAACCCAGGTCACAGAAGTAAACCCTGTCACCATTAAAATAATGAAAATTAAAAGCGACCATTAGCATGTTATAAATGAAAAAATATGATGCAGTCAGATGTAGTGCTTGCTTTTTGAGAAATTAAAGTAAACAGTTGAAATCTTTAGGTAATACCCCGATGTCAATGTTTTCAGGGGTGTCACAGCTGTCTTACTAGAAGCTATGATATTACTTAGGCTATAACAATATGTTGCATATTTTAAACTAGCCATTACTGTTAATCATTTCTATTAGATCTGACAAAATTCAAAACATGACCTTTCTACTCATGTCTGCAGAGCAGCATCTTCTTATGGCTATGCATTCTAATTGTTCCAGGAAAAAAATGAATGATGTTATTCTTAAAGGCACTGTCAGGAAAAATGATGATTTTTTGTGGCAGTAAATATATTTTTAATATGTTACATCTGTATTACCCTCAGTAACAATGACAATATATAAAGAAATTCACCATCTGTGTCTCTTGTTAAATTATTAAACACTAGTAACTTTTAGTACATACATTATTACTCTCCTGGTGATAATCACATATGCAAGAGGAGCCAAAACAACATCAGCGGTGTTCCTCTTGTGGAAAGGATCATCCAATAAGCAGCAAATTAATTTAACACACTTTAAGAAGCTCTGCAGACCCAAATGCAGTTTAGAACGATAAGTAAAGCATTGATTAAGTTGAATTCTTAACAATAATATAGAACATTTTCTGAAATGTAGAAGAAGATAAAAAATAATTTTAAGTGCGTTCGACACTGTACTTCTGTTTTCCACAAACATTTCCTTAAAGTACTGTAGGATTCCAAATTAAATTGAAAGTTTGACACGATCAGCTCAGATCTTTCAACAATTTCTAAGATTTTGGGCAAGTTCAGGCCATTCAGCCCAACATATGTTTTGCCAGATATTACTGCCAAGATTTATTTACTTCATGTAAGTATGTAAGGTCTTCTTGTGACAGTTCTAAATCAAACTGTTCTAGATTTATTGTCAATAACAAAGTATTTCAATTTGTTATCTATGATGTTCATTTTCCAACATTTTATATATATATATATATATATATATATATATATATATAGATAGATAGATAGATAGATAGATAGATAGATAGATAGATAGATAGATAGATAGATAGATAGATAGATAGATAGATAGATACTTTATTAATTCCAAGGGGAAATTCATATACTCCAGCAGCAGCATACTGATACAAAAAAAAAATATATTAAATTAAAGAGTAATAAAAATGTAGGTAAAAACAGACAATAACTTTGAATAATGTTAACGTTTACCCCCCGGGTGGAATTGAAGAGTCGCATAGTTTGGGGGAGGAACAATCTCCTCAGTCTGTCAGTGGAGCAGGACAGTGCTCTTTATAATAGACTTTTTAATAAGTTTCCTTAAAAAAGCATTAATAAATATTACATAATGCTGAACATATTATTACTTCTACTACATTAAATATCATTACTTCTACTACTGTCATTAAATAGTAACTCATATACTGTATTGTTAAAATTCATGTTATTAATAAACAGTATATAATGTCTGTTTACAAATCATGTATTCATTTATTGTTAATCTTTTTTTAAGTACTTAATCTAAACCTGAAGCTATTCCTCAATGTAAAGATTTATTAATGAAAGTTATTATAAAGTGTTATCAAACTGCTCAATCACCTAAGCAAAAGATATTAGTTTTAGCCCTGGCAACAGTAGAATGTAGAAAGAAGGCCTAAAAGTTTAGTTAATAACTACAGTGAATGAAGGCTTTTACAGTTTTTGAACACTTCAACTCCAGAATGTTGTGATATTACAACATCAAAAGGGCAAAAAGTGTTGAGCAGGCACCAAAATGCAGGAAGGCCAGGCCAGACCAGAGGCCTCATGTATAAACGGTGCGTACGTACAAAAATGTTGCGTACAAACATTTCCACACTCAAATCGCGATGTATAAAACCTAAACTTGGCGTAAAGCCACGCACATTTTCACAGTAGCTCTAACCCTGGTGTACGCAAGTTCTCTGCTCGGTTTTGCAAACTGGCGGCACCAAGTGTCAAAGCAGTGCTACTGTTCCTGTGTGGTTACCCTTTCTTTTTTAGATCCACATTCCTGATGCGGCTTTATCATATACACTGAAATGAACTTCATATTGTTTATTAGGTTAAGGCATCTGATTGTAATTAACCTGTAACAATATAGTGGTCCACAGAATGGTCAAACTATTCCAAATACCATAGTTGCTTTAGCGTTGTTACTCTCACTGCACCTTCTTTTTCTTCTTTCAGCTGCTCCTGTTAGGGGTTTCCACAGCGGGTCATCTTTTTCCATATTACTCTCACTGCACCACTCGGAGTATTTATATCATTATATCTGAGTGGGGAATCACAGACCTACAGCAGCTGATCAGAAAGAGAATTATTGTTATACAGCATCAAGCACACGCTGCCTCAGCCATGCTGACTATTGAACTGCTCTCATACGGCAAACGCTTCAAAACCTTTCCTGTACGGACCTCACGGTTCAGAAACAGTTTCATCCCAAGAACTTTAAAAGCACTCAATCAGTCCATCAAGTGCTCCATGTAGAACTGTTTGTACTTATAAGTGCAATTACCTCACTGTAAACTTGCAGTACAGTTATAATATTGCACAACCTGAGCCACTTTATAAAGTGCATATTTATATATGATGACGATATCATTTTTAAGATGAAATGCAGCAAAATATGTTTATTATATTATACAGATAAAACTTTAACTTCATTTAAATAATCTATATTGTTAGTAATTAAACACGTGGCGCTCCATTCACGGATTGTTCCTGCCCCGCGCTGTATTCTTGCTGGTGCTGGCATGATACTGGAAGGATAGATGGATAGCATATTTAAACACGTGCTATGAAGATATTTCAATGTTCCTTAAAGGTTTTGAAGAATCAGTGTTCTAAGCTTACAGATGGCTTAACATCTATTACAGAGCTGATTGTGTGGCTATTGGGTATTTGGAGAAACAAAAGTAAGGACAGGAATTGGGGGTTAGTATGTTTGAAAGAGACAGTACTGCTACAATAAAGTATTTCATCGAAGGTCATGCATGGTGCAGCAAGCATCTTGCGTGAGACATGAACACTCGCTGCGCCACTGTGTTCCCATGTTTAATAACATGCTTTAACTCCTATCATCATGAAAATGATATCACGTATACATCTCAGTATTTTAATTATTCAGAGAGCTGTAATATTACGAATGTAATGGATTCTGTGTCCTGTAGGAGGAAGAGAAAGCCCGGAAGCACATAGTGATTCACACACATAGAGCACATAGAAGATCAAATACCAAACAAAGCATTTAACGTGCTACTTTAGTTACAATGGGATTTGAGAAACTAGTACATTAAACGATTTTAAGATGAAGTTTATGATGTTCTACTTTAATGACAAAATAAACTATGTGATTAAAGTGGAAATTTCGAGATTAAAGTTGACATTTCGTGCTTTTTTCCCCACTGTGTGCCTTTTTTTTTCTATGTACCCTAATAAGCTTTCATATGACAGACTACGACTCACCTTTTCACGGCGACTTTGATATGTGACAACTTCGTTTTAATTTTGGGCACTGTGCGACTTTGTAAACTTGAGCTTTCGAGTTTCTCCAACACGCTATGTCACTCGATCAACTTCCTTTTGTTGTTTAAAACAACAAATAGAAAGTTTTTCTTTGCCTCCACTTGGTATTCGCTGAAATTCTTCTATTTTCCCTCGTGCTTTTGCCATTGTCTTTCACAGAAGGCTGAGCTTAAGGGCTATTTATATTGATTGGCATATTCAAAGAGGCGTAATTCTAGGAGGAGTTGGGGCGGGACAGCAAGTATGTGCACGTGTGTTACTTTTCACACTGACTGGGATTTATGTAGCGGAAGAACGTGGAAGTTGGTGTTTGCACAGATTTCTGGATTTTGTTGTGCATACGGACATTTCCGCTTTTGTGCTTATGCCATGTTATAGTGTGAGTTCTACGCACGGCATTATACATGAAGCCCCAGATCTCCTCTAGGTCTCCTCTATGTCCGGCAAGCCTCAACGCAGTTTGGCCCTAAACTCTGAAGGCAGGCTTTCAGGCCTTCCGGGTCCAAAATGGGGTTTCAGCTTTTAAAGTTCAACAAACTTAAAATGATATAAAATCTCTTTGAGTAAAAAAATAAATGGAAACCTCTGGCTTTGCAGACAAAAAAATATGCTTCTTTTTTTAAAAAAACATATTACATAATGTACAAGAAAAAACATTCAATATGAGAAAAGTAAAGTACAAAAGTAATCAATAAGGGTCAAAAAGGGCAATTCATGGCAAACAAGTCCAATCCAAAACCAAAATTAAAGAACAGAGCAAATAATACTGGTCTGCGCCAACATCCTCATACACAAAAAAATTTGGGCATTTTTTTAGGTTTAAGTGTGCAATTGGAATTTCTCTGCAACAGACACTTCTGCAACGTCAACAGACTGTTCAGCGTCAGTGAAGCTGTTTGTTTTAGAGCATAAGTATTTTTCATGCTCAGGATATTATTTGAAGTATATAAGCATGTGTTTTTTTATGTTCTACTGTTGCTTTTGTTAATTCTGAATAATTATTTCTAATGTATTTGTTATTTTTGTTGGTTTCGTATGTGAGTTTGTAGTAGTGTGCTGTCTCTATACATGTAGTTATCCTACTTGTTCTTTGTGAGTGGAGCCTAAGGAGGCGGGGCCACCTTGACACCTCCACATCTGAGCCCTCCCTTAGGCTGTTTATAGATGGATAGATAGATAGATAGATATTGAAGGAAATAGCTTGGGAGTACGGGTCATTGTCATTTATGGTGGGATTTTCTGTGTTTTTTTTATTTGTGGCTTTTATTTTAAAGAAAATGATTACTGGAGTTTGTTTATGATTGACTTTTAGGCGACTCCTTTGTCCTTTTTTTTTTGCTCTGCTGAGCGTTTATCTTGTAATTCGCTATATTTGTGAAATAAATAATTTATTTACAGTATAAAGATTTCCAATAGCTCTGTTTTTTACAAACCATAGATTAATGGTTATCCTTTGGGTTTATTTATCCTTTATCTTGACCAGGTACATGTAAGCAAATGGTAAAAAGATATATATCCTTCCTTTATGGAAAAAATAAGCTAATGCAACAGTTTTCTTGAAAATACACAGGAAGAAAAATTTAAGGAACTAACTGAGATTCTCTCTTCCTACCTACTATAGTTCTTGGGTGCAACATGTCTAAAAATACAATTTCTGCACCCTCATCTGGATTTTTTCCCTGAGAACATGAAGAGTGGTCTCTGATGAACATGTGGAGAGGGTCCACCAGAACATCCTTCAGATGGACAGACATTATAGTGGAAAGTGGAGAGAGTCCATGTTAGCAAACATCTCTTTATCATTCCGCCATGAAGCACCTTCAGAGAATTTTTTCTTTAAATAATTGTTAAATTTAAAATAATCATATGTATATTTTTTTCTTCTTTAAATAATTATTTAAAAATTATTTTTTTCTCTAAGATAGTTTTTTTGTTTGTTTTTTGTTTGGTTTATACCTTCATCTCTTAAAAACTGGTTGTTATAGTAAAATTCTTTGGCAAGGTTTGTATCTAGAACGCTCAAATCTATAAAGATCACATACAATTTTTGACAGGAGCTGATTTTTTTAATGTATTTTTTTCTCTAATGTATTAAAAAAAACAAATCCAAACAAATCTTACACAAGATTTGATCCATCTCCACAACTCACAATGACTCTTTGCAGGACCTTAATCCTCAGGCTGAATAAAAAGGCAGAAGGCTGTTCTACCGAGGTGATGTCAAAGAGGACCCAACCACAGAACACAAGGAATAAAGTAGTATAGCTTATTTAAACTAGACAATGCTAACCAAAATTATAAACGTACATAGTTTTAAATAAAATAATACAAAAACATAACATGCAAAATATATTAAACAGCAAAAACTCTAAAATAAAACAAAATCTGCTTGAATTAAGGACCAGACTGAAACTGACATTACATGGAGTTGGAAGTGATTGGCCATTATCAGGACCTTAAATTGTTGGATGGAGGACTCTGATATCCCAGTGTGATAGGTAGGGATGAAAAGTTCATATATGGAAAGAAGTAGGGATAATGGTGGAACTCGATCATTAGGGGCATTGAAACCTTGTGGTTTCAGGAACAAAGAGTCTTGTATGGTGTGTTGCCTTCCAACCACACAAATGGAAGAACCCCCACTCTGGAAGGGTGAATAGGTTGTTGACTAGAATGATGTATATTCAGTTGTCATTGTCCACTTTGAAACAAATGGCATATATAAGTGCAGTGTACCAGCTCTACAATTCAGATTTAAAGAGTTAAGTGCCAGGCTGTGGCACAGAACTGACAATGTGGCCTTCTCAGATGTTCTGTTAATGGTATGCACTTGTTCAGGTAAAACTGAAGAAATTGTAAAGTTTAAATTTAATGGTTTGGATCTGTAGCACTACCTATGGGGTTTATGAGAATATGACTGCAACTGTTAAAAATATGAGAAATTCTTTCAGTATATTATTAGTAAAAGAATAATCAGGGAAGACAGAAAGTGCATTAGGAACAGTAAGGGTGTACTAAAATGTTCAGACAGTAATACAGTAAAAATATATGATATATGATATATATATGCAGTATATATATATATTTTTTTATATATATATATAGTAAGAAAACAATCAGAAACACCTAAAGATTTGAGACACTTGAAGGCAAACAACATACAATTGAAAGGAACAAATAAACGCATTGAACAAAAAATGTTGAGAAAAGCTTCTTTCCAGACGTGAGTCTAAATGTTGATTGCTCAAGATGGTGGATCTTCTGTCTTTAAACACTTTCAGCAGGAAGAGACGGGTCCAAGAGAATGGAAACTGGAAGTGACATCATTGGTGTTAAAGCCGCCAATCTTCTGGTCTGGAGATGGAGGAAGGCATTGCGACACAGCGCCAACCCATAGAGCGGCGGGGAATTACAATCACTAGAGCCCTTAAGCTGTCCCTCTATGCATGTCTATATATATATTTATTATCACCTGCAGAACTAAGTATAAGGATTGTAGACATTTTTTAAGTAGTAAACTTTTGTTCCCTTACTTGATATGTGGCCTACTTGATATTTTCTGAATTAAAAGGTTTATTACACAAAGATTTTTTTTAAGTAAAAGCAAACCTTGAACATTTTTACTTCTGTTGGAATGCAAAATCTTGTGAACTAATGGTACAATTTTAAGGGCAGAGGACAAAAGGCCTGGATGGAATTAAAAATATTTATGATGGGAGAATGGAGAAGGTTTAAAAAACATTATGATTCAAATAGGGGTTAATGAACTGCATGCCAGTATTCAACCCACTTTTATTAACACTACACAATTATTAGTTTATATGTAGAGTTTAGGTCCTTCCTAACATCAGCCTTTTAGAGAAAAAGATTAGTTTATGGTATTTTGGAATGTATCTGGTGAATGGCGTAGTCTGTATGTTGAATTTGGGTTTTTTATTGACCACTTTTCAGAATTGTCTCAAGGTTTTAAGTAATATGAAAATTTTATAATAAATTGACTATAAAACGGAATAAAAATCTGATTCTAAACTACTATCTTTCTTTTACATGCCTTCAAGTAGATGTTTATTGAAAAGTCAGCTGATTACGTTTCATCACTACATTGCATGTGTATTCTCTTGAGCCCAGAGGCTTTTATCAGAGTGTATGGCATAAATATGATGTGCTCTCTTGAGTTTAGACTACATAGCCTAATAGATAATGGATCTGAAAGTTACACATTAAAGAACTGGAGAAGCTCTATTATATATTTAATAGTTTATGTATTATATGCTGTGGTGGGCTGGCGCCCTGCCCGGGGTTTGTTTCCTGCCTTGTGTCCTGTGGTGGCTGGGATTGGCTCCAACAGACCCCCGTGACCCTGTAGTTAGGATATAACAGGTTGGATAATGGATGGATGGATGGATTATATGTCACACATTACAGGGCAAAAGTTGGTATATATACAGTATATATATATATATATATATATATATATATATATATTGTAATAGAAAGAAAATTCGACAGCCAGTCAAATAAAGTTTTGGGGAACTGCCCTGTATAACAGGCATGTCAAACACGTGGCCCCCGGGCCGCATGCTGCCTGAAACAGAAATCTGTGCGGCCCGCATGACAGATCCTAGTTAGCACTGAAATTGTACAAAATGATTACTATCATTTGTTATTGAATCATTCTGCATTTTCACCGTTACTTATTGACTTTTCTTACTTCTGCCTTCTGACAAAAGCGTGTTTTCCCATGGCATTACGGTACCGGAAACATTATCTGCTAGTATAGCCACAAGCCTTGACCAAAGTTAATGAGCCGCAACGTCACAACTGAAGTACTAGGCTGCAGCAGCGGGCAGCAGGGGCGGCCTTAGGCATGTGCAAACTGTGCACCTGCACAGTGCCACCAAATCCCAGGAGCCGCCACGCCAATATATATATTGAATATAAAACAGAAAGAGAAAATAACAGCACAGCTGACGGCAATGTGGCCGAAAAACATTGTGTTTCTTGTTAATTAGTATGCTGTATTTACTAATGTCGCTAGAGTCGGAGCAGTAAGCTATATGTAGTATTATAACGTTCTGCCGTAATGAGAATATCATGGGCTGCCACTTGGTTTTCAAGTTACGGACACGCGCAAGAAGCGTGTCATGAGCACGATGCGGCTATGCAGTGTCCACAATGGACGTGGCCATCTGTCATGCATAAGATACCATATTGACATTGGCGGGCGAAGGGGCCACCGATTCCTTCTCTGCCCAGGGCCACCACGAGCCTAGAGCCGCCCCTGGCAGGCTACACTACTGGCTGGGCTGCTGAGACTGGCCACTGGGTAGAACTGACCATCACAAGTAGTAATAGCCCGCATATTTTCACATTTTTTGCTCTAGTTTTATGTAATTTTGTGCTAGTATTGTAACGAACAGTTAGTGCAGACTACAGCTGAAGATCTGAAGTGGACGCGAGAAGTTTGTGAGTTGTTTATTAATATATTTTTGTGATTTTGAGTTTGTAAAATTAGTGTAGGTCAGGGGGCTTTTTGCATATCGGCTTATTTTACAATACAAAACTTTGAAGTAAACTTAGTAAAGTAAAATTTGATTTTTGGAGGATTTGTTTTCCAACTTGAATTACTGAGCAATGAATTCAGTGAGTGTTTTTGTAATTTCAGTTCACACGAGCAGGACTTTGCATTGTTTACGTCACCATACTCTTACAACATTGAGAATGCGCCTGAGAATATCCAAATGGAATTGATTGAACTGCAGTCAGATTCTATTCTGAACGCAAAATACAATGAAGTTGGTGTGCCAGGCTTGTATGCTTACCTGCCACCCTCGTATGTGCAGATCCGTAAGTTGGCATCGAGAGTACTGTCAATGTTCGGAAGCACTTACCTTTGTGAGCAATTGTTTTCGTTAATGAAAGCTACCAAAAACCCCACATCGCTCAAGACTTACTGTCGAGCACCTTTCATCCCTCATAAAAGTTGCAGCTGCACAAGATTTCAAGCCTGATATTGATGAACTGGTTACTAACAAGAGATGCCAAGTGTCGGGACAAAAGAAATAGATCTCACACTGTAAGACTCCTATATAAGCAATGAATATAATATAATGAATATAATATAATAATATAAGGACCTAGCTAAGAGGCTAAGACTCTGATTGTACGCTGTTGTACGGAGTTGCATGGAAATAAATTGCTTTTCTTTAAACTTTAAGTGTTACATTTTTTAAAGTTTTCAGTATTGGAAAGAAAGCTACAATAACTTTGTATAATAGTATTTGTTACAGTGCGGCCCATGGACGCACGTATGGCAGTCGAAGCGGCCCACCAATGGTAGTGAGTTTGACATGCCTGCTGTATAATGTCCAATGGAAAGGTCAAAACAAAGCTGAAACATAAGGGTTCAACCAAGCATTTGACAAACTCATATAGTAAATAGGGGGGTATTTATACAGAAATAAAAATGGCTACAGGAAATTAAATGGGGGAAGTGACGTCTTATTTCTGACTTCTTCGTGACGTCATCAATGAAGGACAGAAAGACAACTCGGTCATTTTGGCTCCACGATATGGTGGTTTATTATTCTTCTTTGCTTCTGCGGAAAAAGAGAGAGAAAGGTTAGTACCCTTTTTTAACCCTCCGTCTTTTGACCGTCTACTCACCGTGGGTTTTGTCGACCGTCTCCTAATCGCGCATGTGTGACGTGACCCCCCCCCCCCCCCCCCCCCCCCCCCCCCCCCCTTAGCCCAGACCCACCTGGTCAAGCGATCTGCACCGAGAGGTCATAAACGCGAGAGAGAGCATCAGCGTTGGCCTGCAAGGCACCCCGACGATTAACGATGGTGAACCTATAAGGTTGGAGGTCTAAAAACCACCTGGTGACATGGGGGTTAGACTCCCTATGTAGGGCCATCCATTGTAAAGCGGCATGGTCTGTAACTAGGGTAAACTCCTGTCCTAACAGGTAGTACCTCAAATGGGTCACCGCCTCATTATTGCCAAGGCTTTGCGTTCCACCACTGCATACCTCCTCTCGCGGTCCAACAGTTTCCGGGTCAGAAACATCACGGGGTGTTCAGCACCGTCAATGCATTGGCTCAACACGGCTCCGAGTCCGTTGTCCGATGAATCTGTCTGGAGAATAAAAGGAACAAAAAAATTAGGCGTTCTTAGAACTGGTGCTGATGTCAGGGCCGTTTTCAAGTAACTAAATGCTGTCTCAGTAGCGTCATCCCAAACCACTTTCACGGGTGCTGCTTTCTTCGTCAGATTCGTCAAGGGTGTAGCCATCTCTGGGAATCGCAGGACAAACCGACAGTAGTAACCCGCTAATCCCAAAAATGCCTGTACCTGCTTCTTGGTAATCGGACGGGGTCAATTGAGAATGGCTTTGACTTTTGAACACTGTGGCTTCACGGCACCCTCGCCCACTAGGCAGCCCAAATATTTGGCTTCTCTCAACCCAAAATAACACTTTTTTGGATTGATACGAAGTCATACCTGCGCTAGTGTCGCGAGCACTGCTTTCACCTGCAGTATATGTTCCTCCCAGGTGTTGGAAAAGATGATGACATCATCCAAGTAGGCAGCACTGTAGGCCTAGTGGGGCTATAACAGAGTGTCCACCAGATGTTGGAAAGTCGCTGGTGCCCCGTGCAAGACAAATGGGAGTACCTTATACTGCCAGTATCCGCTAGGTGTGCTAAAAGCGTTTTTTTCTCTGGTGGAGGCCACTAAGGGAATTTGCCAGTACCCCTTCGTCATGTCAGGAGTAGTCATATATTGAGTCGTTACCGGTCCTCTTTTAACAAATCATCCACTCGAGGCATCGGGTAGGCATCAAATTTGAAGACCTGATTGAGGCATCGGAAAGTCATTACAAAAACCTCCCATCGGGTTTTGCAATCAGAATATAGGACTGGACCATGGGCTATGGCTTGGTTCAATTACTCCCAATTTCAGCATTTTGTCGGATTTCCAGCTCCACTTCCGCCTGGTTTCGCCTCAGGAAGCCTTATAGGGTCTCTCTCGTACAACCACCCCTGGGTCTGTAATGATGTCGTGTTCAACCAGGACAGTGCAGCCAGGTTGCTCATTAACTACCCCTGTCACAGACAGGATGGTTGATTTCAGCTCCTGTCGTTGTTTCCAGGATAAATCTGAACCAAAGTTAATTTGGGGATGTTCTGCGAAAATGGATTGGGGCTGGCCGGAGATAGGGTTGGCTTCCCTGTCCTTCCACAGCTTCAGCATACCCACTCGCTCAGTCGACGATTGGGTTGTTTGACCAAATAGTCTATGAGCCCTTTATGCTCCTTGACTTCTAAGGGCCCTTGCCAATGTTCCAATAATTTATAGAGTGTGACGAGGGTATGAGCACCATAACGCGATTGCATGGGTGGAATTCCCGGAGGGTCGTGTTTTTGTTATAGCACTGCGCCTGTGCTGTTTGAGCACGCTCTAGGTGTTCTTTGAGGACCGGTCTGATTTTAGCCAATTTATTGCGTAACTGCGCAATATACTCCAATATATTAGAAGAGGGAAGGGCCTCTTCCACCCATCCTTCTTTTAACATGTTGAGGAGACCTTGTGGTTGGCTTCCATACAGTAACTCAAAAGGAGAGAACCCAGTAGAGGCCTGAGGGACTTCCTGATAAGCGAAAAGGACGAGGAGGAGTAACTGATCCCAGTTCCTCCCATCCTTGCTAACTACCTTGCGTAGCATCTGCTTCAAGGTCTGATTAAACCATTCTACCAACCCGTCTGTCTGTGGGTGATAGACCGATGTTTTCAGAGTAACTTGGCCACTTCTCTGAACATCTCTGAGGTAAAGGGAGTCCCTTGGTCCGTTAAGACGTCTGTGGGGATCCCAACCCTAGTGAACAACCCTACTAGTTCCCGTGTGATATTTTTTGTGTTAGCTGAACGCAAGGGGACAGCCTCAGGATACTGTGTGGCATAATCTACAATGACCAGATTGTATTTATGGCCATGAGCAGAGGGTTCGAGGGGGCCCACTAGATCAACTCCGATCTGCTCACAGGGTATGTCAATTAAGGGAAGGGGAACAAGAGGAGCATGGTCCTGGCGGGGAATCTGGCGCAGCTGACACTCCGGGCACGAAGTACAGAAGCATCGGACCTCCTCATTTATTCCCGACCAATAGAAACTTAACTTAATATGTTCACGAGTTTTTTCAGTGCCCAAATGGGCTCCTAGTAGATGGGAATGAGCTAATTCGCACACCTGCCTCCAGAAGGTATGCGGAATCAGCAGTAATTTTCTGAGTTCTCCCTTGTGCTCTGCCATTCAGTACAAGAGTTCATTTTCTATGATGAAGTAAGGCAATCGTGGATTGGGATTGATGGACGTGTGTCCGTTAACTGAGACCACCGCATTTCTAGCATTTTTGGGTGAATCATCACTCCATTGCTCCCTCTTAAAAGAGGACGATGTGCTTCTAAACTTAGAAGCCATTTCCTGTATGGTATTAGTATCGACCTCACTGGACAGGGCTTCAGGGGGCTGAGGCTGCCCTTCTGCTTCATCACACTGGGTCGACGCATAACACGTAGGTATTGCTGAGCACAGCGTGGAGACAGTCGGACCGGCGTCATCCTTGTCCATCACCAAACCCACCTTAGATACAGGTGTTGTG